>NC_053152.1:600000-877954 GCF_016808335.1 Panicum virgatum
TGGGGCGTTTGATTGGTGGATTTTTGGGTTATCGAGCTTTGAGGAGCGGGTGAAGGAAGCTTCGTCTTCTGAGGTACCGCAGAAAGTAAGGGACCAGTGCGTATATATAGTGATTCTTTGGAAAAGCCTCGTAGTGTCCCTATGCAATCACACCTCGGAAGTGTGGTATTGTGCCTAGCTAGCACTTGCATGGTTGGGTTCAAAGTTCTTCGGAATTTTTACGCGAATTGTGGTGAAAGTGTACAACCTCTGCAGAGTTAAAACTAACCGGTTAGCCGTGCTCACGGTCAAGAGCGGCTTGGACTCTCACATGACTAATAAACTTAAAGATGGATTTAAATCATTTTCTGGTTATTTTTTGTGGTCTTGCTGAGTACCAACCATATACTCACCCTTGCTTACTGCTGCTGAGAAGTAGAAAGTTGTGGTGAAGTCTTTTGAAGATGTTGCTGAGTTCTAGGCGTACGCAACCCCCAGTCGATTGCCTGTGAAGTTTGGAGTCTTTGTTTCCAGGATAAGCTGTATAACTCTGATAGTCTCTTAATTGTTTTAATTCTCTTTTACGTGATATTGTTACTGATTATTCACTTATAATGTCTCTATATGTATGAAACTTGATCCTGGCATACATATAGTTATGCATTCGGTTTTCTTTTAAGAACCGGGTGTGACATGAAATTACTTTTTTTTTTTGAATTATGGATGGAAGTTAAAGGAAACCATGGTTCCTCGTTTCAGTTTTTAAAGGACAAGTAATGGAGCACAAGAGTTGTTAGATGCCTCCAAATTAGCATCGTGCTACATCCCAGCCTTTGATTACAATATTTCTTTGAGCCCTTTGCCACCAAGCAAATCTCTCCCTTTTATGCCAAATTGCATTTCTTCCTTCTTCCTCAAGATTCTTGCTGTTCTTTCTGTTTGACTTTAGACTGCCTTGAATTGCAAGAAACCGTCTGAAGCTAGAACAGATTGGGTACTTGCCTACTGAATCCATGAACAGTATTCGGTGGTTAGCACACAGCACGCTTCTTGTTGTACTTTTGCCAACCAGAGCTCGTGGACATGAATCATTTGATAGAACAAGTACTCGACAACCTTACAGTTTTCACACCCGCAAAAAAAAAAACTTACAGGTTACAGTTCTTTGGTGCAAGTAACAAAAAGGAGACAACTAGATGTAGTGATGTGCTTTTGATCCTTGCGACAAAGACATGCCGTTATGGTCAAACAATGTAGTTATACTTCCATTTGAAATTTGGCAGTGCAAGATTAACAACCTGTGCCAAAGTAAAGATTCAGTTAGTCATGTTAGGAAAAAATGGATACAAAGAGATTTGGCAGTCAAATGGATGAAAGAAAGTTGCTACTGAATAGTGATCTCACTGTCTTCATGGGATTTCGGAAGCGAAAAGGTTGATGAAGGAAAGAATTGGCAATGAAGTGTGTTTGGTTCTAATAAAATGAAAAAAAAGCCGAGGAACCTTTGTTGCAAAATGGAAACATTTGTGGGACTAGTGGCCCCACTGGCCATGATTCCTTAAGTCATGCATAATGATTCTTCTAAGGGAAACATGCTCAGCATAATTTATGATATATAAAAGAAGCATGTGCTGCAAAATGGTAATGGTAAAATGCAAGTTGCAGACAGCTCTATGTGATCCTTGGTTAGGATATACATTTACTTTTCTGATGAATTGAAATATTGCAATGCTGACCGAGTCTGCTTTTTGAGCCTGCCTAAATATTTGGCTTTTAGAGGTCTGCCTGATTAACAAATGAACAATAAGCCTCGTTCTCTGTTTTGTTTTGAAAACGTTTAGGTACTTAGCCTATTACATTTGATTTGAGATATTGCATAAATTCCAAATGGTGAAGCTGATGCGTGTTAGTTGCTTCCGGACCTGATTCAGCTATCAAGTGATAAATAAATATGTAATTTGGATATGCACATAGTGTGAACATTGGAGGCAATCCATGATGCTGATAGGGGATTATATAATGTCCTTTGTAGGTTTCCTTGTAGGATAAGATCTGGTGACCAATGCCATACTCTCATTGATCATGGAAGGTAGGCTCTATCTTATTATGATGATGTTTCAGTCAGTCCTTGAGGATGTCCCGAAGAGAGGAAAGCTAAGCTAGTGATGGAAGCATGATCACAGGAGTTACATACCTAGCCAAAACATTACGCATGATGAAAGCATCGAGCCATAGATGATAAGGTCATGCATGTCTTTCTAATTTGTTTCCTTTTCTGAAAAGACATGCCAACTAATACAAAAGCCACACGCATTCGTTAGTTAATCTTTGGAAAGCTCTGTTAGTTATAAACTGTCCTCTGAATAGCTTCGTCGATCTTGATATGCAGAGGAAAATAAATGCAATAGACTTGCTCACTTGTAGCTAGTTATCAGCTGGCCGATCGAAAAAGGAGGGGAGTTAGTTATAAACTGTTTCTTTGTGAGGTTGAAATGGAAGCACATACAGTGCATCAGTGGTTGCACCTACCAACTGGAGTGTGGTTGTTACTGTCATTGGCATGCACGTTGAATAACGGAGATGGCTGCATGCATGAAGCAAGTGAAGGAATGCTGCTGTACTGTACTACTCCTACAAGGCTAGAAGCAGAAATATATATGGCAAAAAGAGAAAGCAAATGTGAGTGTCAAAAGATGATGCATGCCATCATCGATGCATTGGTTCACCACCACCATGTATAGGAGGATGAATTCAGCCATTCGGGACCTAGATAATAATTCAAACCACAAAACCACCGCTGTCTATGACTTTGTAGCTAGCTAGCTAAGAGGGATGCAGAGGATCTTCTTTTTCTTTGTAATGTGATCTCTGTATCCCCGTCCCCCCTGCTTTCTGCTCTGCACCTCCACCACCTGCTCCTACTCCTACTCCTACTCCTATATAAGGACACCCCTCTGCATAAGCGATTCGATCCAAGCAAGGCTGAAGCAGAAGAGAGATGCAAGCAAGCATCCTGATGACCCTGATTGCTGCTCTTCTCCTCTGCTCGCAGCTGCAGCAGACAGTAGTTGCCAAGGAGCAGTACCATGAGTTCGTGGTAATTACCAGTATAGATCATAGGACTAACTGTTTTGAGCATATAGGAAGGATATGATCTGAATGAGATGCATGCTTGCGGCTGCAGGTCCAGGAGGCGGCGGTGACTCGGCTGTGCCGGAAGCACAGCATCATGACGGTGAACGGGCAGTTCCCGGGGCCGGCGCTGGAGGTGAGCGAGGGCGACTCGCTCATGGTCCGGGTCATCAACCGGGGCGGCTACAACGTGACGGTGCACTGGCACGGCGTCCGGCAGATGCGGACGGGGTGGTCGGACGGGCCCGAGTACGTGACGCAGTGCCCCATCCGCCCTGGCCAGAGCTTCACCTACCGCTTCACCGTCGCCGGGCAGGAGGGCACCCTGTGGTGGCACGCCCACAGCTCCTGGCTCCGGGCCACCGTACACGGCGCCCTCATCATCCGCCCCCGCGCCGGCGTCCCCTACCCCTTCAACGCCGGCAAGCCGCCCGCCAGGGAGATCCCCATCCTGCTCGGTACCTGCTACTAGCTAATGACATTGATTCTAAAAAATTCTTGCACGTACAATGCAAATAAATAATGTATCCTTTTATTTCTTCCGATCCCCAAATTAACAAGTAAAAACTTGGATCAACAGCCTTATATAACTTTGATGCTGACAAATGACACACCCTGAAGTTGGAGTTGAAAATTAGGCTTCAACCTAGGAGCTGAAAGCATCTCCCACCAACTAACCTAATAAGCTTATTATTAGCTAGTCCAATTCTAACCTTGTGGAAGCATGCAGCCATTTGATTGGCCAGGTTTTGCAATGCAAGTGTGGTGTGGGCCAGAGCTAGCGAATAATATGAGAGATGCATGATTAGCATTTCTTTTTCGCTAGCTTTTCCCGCATGTTAGTCAGTGTTATCATTCTGTTAGTTGTTGGTTGATACCAGCTTGCTCATTGCTTACCCTAGCTACTGCACACATGAGAGTCAAACATGTATCGTCATCATGGTGGATCACAAAAGTAAACACACCTTTACACTTCAAGTGTCATCGACTGCTGCTCGGTCTCGGTCTTCCTACGAAAAAAAGGGGTGAAAAATCGTGATTAACGGGCGTCAAAAAGATTTCCATGTGAGATAACCTTCTTTTGTTACATACTCAGAGCTATGCCACTGACTTGTGGGTCCAACAACTCTCATACAGTAAAATTGTAGTGTTCCCTGAAAGGAAAAATATAACATAGAGGTGTATATTTGTTAATCAACAATAAGCAGTTCATCAGCTGTCAATGTGCTTGCCTCTGAAAGTAGCATTCCCAAAAGCCAAACAACTGGTTTCAGAGTTGTCCCCTGTGGAACCAGAGCAGCTTCAGTGGCCTGGAATAATTTTCCCTTCCCTGCAAAAAGGATTAATTTGTATACTAAATTAATCTATATCTAGGGCTTTAAATTTTCTACACTTTGTAGTGTACCATCATCACTTTTCAAGCTCCATAATCAAAATTGCATCATTAGCAGGCTGCTTCATTTATTTAATTGGGCTATTATTGTGGCCCACATTCGTTCCACAGTAGGCTTAACATGCATGTACCCCTCCTGCTAGGCTGCTACATCTTAGGTATAGATGGCCATTTGGCCCGATACCCATGGGGGCCCGAAGCCCGGCCCATATTAGCTCGACCCGAGCACGGCAGGGGCCCGAATATTATTGGGCTCGGGCCGGCACGGGCACGATAGCCGGGCCGTGCCTGGGCCTCAATCCTGGCCCATGGACACGTCCAAGCACGGCCCGAAAAAGCCGGCCCGATCGGCCCGATGGGCGGCACGGCGGCCCGCTACCCAGGCCAGGCCAGCAAAAGAGCCGTTGGAGGCCTGCTGCCGGCCCAGCCCAGCGGAGCAGGTATGTAAGGGGCGCCGGCCTCCATTCGCTCGCCCCGCCCGCCCCCGACCCCTCTCGGCCTCTCCGCTCCCCTCGCGGCCTCGCCTAACCCTAACCCTAGATCGAGCCTCTCCGCTCCCCTCCCGTCTCCGTCTCGATCTGACCGTCTTCTCCAACTCCGATCGCCGGCTCGCCGCCGTTGGCCGTCCACTCTACCCTCTTCTCTTTGTTTTCCTCCCTACTTTTGCATCTTCACCGGTCGACTCGCTTCCTCAACTCAAATCCATCCCCAAATCCGGTCATCCCTCTATAAATCTCGTAGATCCGGCCGTCCTCGATCTCGCCGGCGTCCTTGGTGCTCCGGATCTGGAAAGTCTCTAAACCCTAACGTGTTTTTTTAGTTTTTTTTATTTCTTTCTTCTGTTCTGATCTTTTTGACCTCTCTGCGCAGTTGCTCGGCTGATGCAAAGACGTTGGGGTACCTGAGGGGGTTGGATCTGGGGTCTTTGGACCCTAACCGGCAGCTCGGTTCCCTCGGTTTTGCCGGCCGACGCGAAGCCGTGACGCGCCGAAGGCCTGGCCTGCGGCCTGCCCTCCAGACCATGGACGACGATGAGGGATGCTAATGCCTCTGCTATGGAAGCACTGACACCTTTAATTAGAGGTTATATTGGTGATGAATACTTGCATCAGAGATGTGCATGCCATATAATTAATTTGATTGTTAAGTCTGGCTTGAAAAGTCTTAAACCTTACTTGGAAGCATTTATGACTGCTATTTCATTTGTGAACTCTTCTAACCAGCGCATTGCTGCTTATAAGTCCTACTGTATTGCTGTGGTTGTGAGACCTAGGAAATTTCAATTAGACACGGATGTGAGGTGGAACTCCACCTATCTCATGCTTAAGCATCTTGTTCCTCACAAGCAAACATTTGGTGTGTTCATCCAAATCTAGTACCCCAGAGCAGAAGGTACTCCTTATCTCTTAGATTGGCAAAGCCTACACATAAACCTTCTACTGGTAAGAAAAAAGCTCAATGGGGTAAGATCTTTGGTGATGGTTCTACTTCTACTACTTCTCCTGGGTCTGGTTTTGGCAGTGTTGGTACTGGGGGCTTTTTTACTGTTCCTCTTAGTAGAAGGACATCTGCAAGTGCTTTGCTGCAAGCAGCAAGCACTGGTAGTACATATGGTATTTCTTCTGAACTTACTGCCTACCTAGATATTAACACTGTCAACCAGTTTGATGAAGATTTCAACATCTTGACCTGGTGGCATGAGCACAAACAGTCTTATCCAGTACTTTCTATCTTAGCTAAGGATGTTTTAACTGTGCCTGTTTCTACCATCTCTTCAGAATCTATCTTTAGTCTAACTGGCAGGATCGTAGAGGAGAGGAGGCGTCAGTTGAAGCCAGAGATGGTGGAAATGCTCACATGCATCAAAGACTGGGAGGCTGCAGATGAAAGAGCTCAGCACATGGTTGAGGATGGAGACCTGGAGGCAGCTTATGAAGATCAGTACCTTGATGAAACTCCAGCACAAGCTGCTGTGTAATAGAATAGTTTATTTGCACTGTATGACTATGAGGTTAACTTAACACTGGAACTTGAACTTAATGAGCTGGGCTGTACTCTTTTTTCCTATCTAGGGTTTTCTCACGAGGTGTGAGTTTTTACCTAGATAGGTTTTTAATGAGACAGCCATTGCACAAAACAGCTCACCCTTGATATTTTGTTGATTTCTGTCATTTTTTGTTACTCAAGATGAATCGATCTGTTGAATGAGCCATGTTGCGATTTTAGTGCCTAGCCTCGTGCCTGGGCACTTGGGCGGCACGAGCCCGGCGGGTGGCACGGCACGGCCCGAAAGGGTTTAGTGCCGTGCCTGAGCCTTAAGTCCGGCACGCTGGGCGGCACGGCACGGCACGAAAGTCTTTTCGTGCCCAGGCGTGCCGTGCCTAGTCGTGCCGTGGCTGGGCCGGGTCGTGCCGTGCCGTGCCGCCCATTTGGCCATCTATAATCTTAGGTGTTGATGAACAAGCTAGACTGACTAGTCCTCCAGTCCTCAGAAGAAGGAAAAGAAACAAACAGAATTTTTAGCCATTGCCTATTGTCAATTAAAATCGAGATTGCTACAAGCCTACAATGTCTCAAAATCCTAATGAAAAAGTCC
The DNA here is from genome assembly GCF_016808335.1 of Panicum virgatum. NCBI lineage: Eukaryota > Viridiplantae > Streptophyta > Magnoliopsida > Poales > Poaceae > Panicum > Panicum virgatum. The sequence continues at coordinate 607,101 of NC_053152.1, forward strand.
GAGGTCATCAACCGACTGCATTGCAACTTTGACAAGAGTTTAACCGATTTACCAATGCAACCGTATCCTGGGAACGTGTGCAGGGGAATGGTGGGACATGAACCCCGTCGACGTGGTCCGCACGGCCACCCGCACCGGCGCCGCGCCCAACATCTCCGACGCCCTCACCGTCAACGGCCAGCCCGGCGACCTCTACAAGTGTTCCTCCAAAGACACCACGGTGTTCCCTGTCAGGTCCGGCGAGACCAACCTGCTGCGCTTCATCAACGCCGCACTCAACACGGAGCTCTTCGTCTCCCTCGCCGGCCACACCATGACCGTCGTCGGCGCCGACGCCTCCTACACCAAGCCCCACACCACGTCGGTGCTCATGATCGCGCCCGGCCAGACCACCGACGTCCTCGTGACCTTCGACCAGCCGCCCGCCCGGTACTACCTCGCCGCCCGCGCCTACGCCAGCGCCCAGGGCGTCCCCTTTGACAACACCACCACCACCGCCATCTTCGACTACGGCGGCAGCAGCAGCAGCAGCCGCCCCGCGATGCCGACGCTCCCGGCCTACAACGACACGGCCACGGCCACGGCGTTCACGACGAGCCTGCGCGGCCTGCGCAAGGCGGAGCTCCCCTCGCGCGTCGACGAGAACCTCTTCTTCACCGTCGGCGTCGGGCTCCTCAACTGCTCCAGCGGGCAGAGCTGCGGCGGGCCCAACAACACGCGGTTCGCGGCGAGCATCAACAACGTCTCCTTCGTGCTGCCGTCCACCCTGTCCATCCTGCAGGCGCACTACCACGGCGGCGCCGGCGCCGGTGTGTTCACCGCCGACTTCCCCGGCAAGCCGCCGGTGCAGTTCGACTACACGGCGCAGAACGTGAGCCGCGCGCTGTGGAAGCCGGTGCGGGGCACCAAGGTGTACAGGCTGAGGTACGGCGCCGCCGTGCAGGTGGTGCTGCAGGGCACCAACATCTTGGCCGCCGAGAACCACCCCATCCACCTCCACGGCTACGACTTCTACATCCTGGGAGAGGGGTTCGGCAACTTCGACGCCGCCGCCGACACGGCCAAGTTGAACCTGGAGGACCCGCCGATGAGGAACACAGTGGGCGTGCCGGCGAACGGGTGGGCGGTGATCCGGTTCGTGGCGGACAACCCGGGGGTGTGGCTGATGCACTGCCATCTGGACGTGCACATCACCTGGGGCCTCGCCATGGCCTTCCTGGTGGAGGACGGCGTTGGGGAGCTGCAGTCTCTCGAGGCACCTCCACCGGACCTCCCACTCTGCTGACTCAGCGAGCATTAACACTTGGAGATTCATCGCGTCTGCTTATTGCCTGATGCTGATTATTTATTTGGAATATTCCTACTGTACCAAGTCACAGGATTACTTATTTGTTACCAATTACAGCCTAGCTGTGTGCATCAAGAAATAAACATTGTCAATTTAATTCATCCAAGTTTTGTTGGGCTCGCATGGGCCATAGCAGCGGGCCTGTGCGTCTGTCCGATGGGCCAGCTCTTCTTTTTTGTTTTCGAAGGTAATGAGCCAGCCTTTCTTCTCTATCTTAGGCTACTGACATGGATATACCCCTCAAAAAAAAAAAAACTACTGACATGGACACTGAGACACGCATGACGGAGCGAGCAGTAAAAACCAGACGGCACCCACCCACCACTTCACCCATCCCATCCTCCTTCCTTCCTCTTCACAACGCCAACTCGCCGATGCTTGTAGTAGTGTAGCGCAAGCAGAGGAGGAGACCGAGATTTCAGTGCACTGCAGTGTGATCGCACCCGTCCCTCTTCCTCCGACGATTTCAAGGTACCGCTATATACCCCAACTGCATTTCCCCCACTTCTTTCTTGCTTTTGCTCCGCTCACCACCCAAATCCTTCTCTCTTGTGCTTATACGCCCATGATTATGGATGGGATTTCGCTGCTTCTCCTCTCCGATAATGCAATGCAATGTACCCGTCAGCCATATCTAGTGTATGTCGGCCACTGATTCTGATTCCACAACAGAGTAGTTTTTTTTTTGTGGGGAGTTTTTTTCCTCTCCCCCTAATATAATTGCAGTTCATCAACTGCCCGTCTAGGTTTTTTGCCCCCTAATTCTGTTTGTTCATGAATTCAGCATGTCTCGTCCTGGCACAATTATTAGTGACTTCATGTACAACTTGTTTGCTTCCTTCATTGATTTTGCCCCGCAGCCCCACGTGAAAAATCTTGTCTTGTGGTTGGACTGGGAAATTGTAACGATTCCATCTAGTACTAAGCCATTCATTCAACTGATTTTGGTACTCCGTTCCATCTCCAATCAAATGCAATGCAACTGTACCTCTTGCTTGACTCCACCTTTAATTTGTTTCTTGCTTTATCTCCATGTGCTAGTGCATATCAACAGTCAGGAAAGAGGGACAATTGCATTTGTTGCACTTCATTACTGCCCTGAGGCACTGACCGTGTAATGCAGCCGGCATATTTCAAATGGTTAAGCTTCAGTCGGACATTATTAACATCATTTCTTTCCTTTTGTTTCTCATCTTGCTAGCACCAGCACAATGGTGAAGAGCAAATCCTCGTGGAGCCAGGTTGTGAAAAGTACCAGGTCGACAAACATGTCCATTTCTGCAAGAAACCTCCAACCACAAGATCTTGGAGCTGTGATATTTGGTTGCACAAACAATACCATTGCAGAGTGTCACTCACGGCAACTTTTCGGTATTTCTGTTAACCACGACTATTCTCTAAGTTATGCCCCATTTACAAAACTGAGCTACTCCTTTAATGCATTTATTTTCTTTTCCTCCGAGGGGAATATACGCCATGCCCATGCCTACCAAAGAATAGCAATTTGTTAAGTAATCCACTGACTTAGTAACCATTCGAGTGGTGTTTCAGGCTTGCCAAGAGCACATATCTCCTATGTACGAAACATTAAGGAAGGACTACCTCTCTTCCTATTCAATTATGATGATCGCAAATTGCATGGTATATATGAAGCTGCAGGCAGTGGTAAGTTCTGTCCTGAATCAAATGCATGGTCAAATGATGGCCAGGGAGAGACAAGCTTTCCTGCCCAGGTACAATCACTTGCTTTTGTATCTTTGAATGTCATCTTCGTACTGACTGAAAATCTCTGTGCATGTCAATGCCCTTTTTGTTTATTTAGGTTGCGATGCGGGTAAGGGTGTGGTGTTTTCCGCTAGCAGAGAATCAGTTCAGAAATGCTATTGTAGCCAACTACTATCAGAACACGCCCAGTGTCCCTGGCCAGAAGCTTCATTTTTTCAGTTTGAATTGGATCATGCTCAGACACGTGTTTTGATGGATATGTTTACTCCATCTCCTCCTCCCAACAATTTCTGGATTCCCCCTGTTGCAGCACCAGCTGATGAACATGTGAGAGAGTTAATATTGTCACATGTATGGGCACCAAAGCATGAAGGGAAGGTCAAACCAGAAGAGGTTGTAAAGTCATATGCAGACATGGTAAAGAAGAACAAATGTGAGGAAGTTGGGAAAGGAGATGTGGATGAGGAACATGCGAGCTCAGATAATGAATCTTGTAATGGTTTTGATGATCTGGATTGTGGAGATACAGCAAGAGAGAGAGAGAGGGGTGTGCATTATCAGATCAGGCGGTTGAAATGAAACAGCAACAACAATCTGATAAGAAGACAAAAGTGCCTAGCTTCAACCAGGTGTTAGAAGGGCATGCAGCTTTGCCTGTGCAGCAGTGGAATCCTGATTTGTATGCCAATGCTACTGAGACTGAAGACAATGATGCATATAGCTGCAAGTATGCCCAGGAGGTCAAATGCGCAATTCTGGATGGACACTCTAATTTGCCAGAAACCTTAGATGTTGAAGCTAATCAGCTCTCCGTCGGGCATTCTAATTTGCTGGTGCAACTATTAGACTCTGAATCATGTACGGAAGCTAAGGTTAGAACTCTGGACTTAGCTGATAGCTGCATCCCATGTTCTGATCCTTGTTTTGTGCATTAGTTCATTTAGTCTTGCCCAAATGCTTACTTCTTGTCTATATTTTCCAAATTTCTCACACAAATTTTGTTTGTGCAGCTGATAGATGTAGTTAGAGAGTTATCTGGGTGCATAGAGCTGATGGAGAAGAAGCAGGTCTCTTCTAATATGCTATAACCTCTTGAAATGCCTTACAATTGTTATACCGAGCCATGCATGCTTAAATTATGACTTGTTATATGCACAATGTAAACCAGGAACTGCACTTCATAACAGATGTCTTGATATACATTAGCATGAAAAGGCATTAAAAGTAGGAACCAAGTGAATAAAGAAAGTGGCATCACACCTACTTGCTTACTAGAAATCAAAGAATAAGGCAAGACCAAATTGAATCATTTTTTAATTATTCTTCTGTTATGGTGCCCGGAGGACCAGCCCATCTATCCTTTAAGTCAAGAAGCTAGGATTAGGAGAGAGATTAGATCAGTTAGTTGGTTTGTTAGGACAATTATTAGGTTGTTAGAAGCTGGTTCTGTATAAACAGAGGCATAGTCATAAATTGGTCTCACATCTAGCTAATTATTACCTGATGATTATACTTCAAACTTAAGTTTCTTAATTCTGGTGAGGAATACCATATGTTCTTGACTAAAGCGTGGAAGTCCTAGAAAATTCTTACAAGGGGTTGTATCTAATTTATGTTCAAAATGCAGGCTTGGTCCAACAAAGAGGTCCAATACTTACAAGGGGTGAATGAGAGGTTACTGAAAAGAATTGTGGAACTAAAGGGCACAGTGAAGACATTGAATTCAAAAATAGACCCTTTAACCCTAGATGATTCACTTAACCAGTTTGTTGAACATTGTTTGGGCTCAGAAGATGTCATTTATCTAGTTGGTGGTTTTGATGGCTTCTCATTTCTGCCATCACTAGATTCCTTTTCCCCTTCATTGGATATACTAACACCTCTCAAACCAATGCCTGTTGGGAAGTCATATGCTTCAACTGTTGCATCAGATGGCAAGGTATTTGTTCTCGGTGGTGGTGATGGTGCTTGCTGGTTTGATACAGGCTAGTAATTGATTTCTAAGTTTAATTCCGTCTTAGCTCTCAGATTGCAATTTCTGTCCTGATTTTGCATTTATCTTTTGCATGAAGTTGACTGTTATGACCCAAGCCGTGATGATTGGACCACATGCCCATCATTGACTCATGACAAGGGGAGCCTTGCTGGGGTTAGTGTTAATGGGAGAATCTACGCTTTTGGTGGTGGAGATGGAAGTCAGTGTTTCTCTGACGTTGAGATATTTGATCCTACTCATGGAAAGTGGATAAAGAATCAGCCTATGCTGGAAAAGGTATCAGTATCACTTTCCTGGTGTTTATTTGGTCTAAACTTTGGAATTTTTTTTTTCTGATACATTAGTACACTACTGAAGCATTTAGTGGAATGTGCACATATTATCCTAAGACATAAATAACTAGGGGACATAATAAGCATCTACTCATGGAAAAGTGTGTAATTCTACGATTATGCAAAACTATTCCTGATTCCATTTCAGTTTCCTGTACTGTCTCTCTCTCTCTCTCTCTCTTTTTGGAAAAAAATATTTGCTTATGGACACTCTGCATAATATGATGAATTCTTTAATTTGCTTGACTTTTGTCACCTTATTTTTCAGCGCTTTGCTCTAGCTGGTTTAGCACTTAATGGTGTGATTTATGCAGTTGGTGGCTTCAACGGTGCTCAATATCTGAGGTACTGTCCTTTTCCTGCCTGTACTTAGTACTTGATTTGTTCAATTTTGATCTGGTAGAAATACAAATGATTTGTTCAGTTTTGATCTGGTGGAAATACAAATCATAAAAACCTGGAAATATTTTAAATCTCATCTGTTGCCTTATGGCTTAGTGTAAATCCGAATAAAGTTAATCATTTCACAAATATGCGTTAGCTTATTCTCTATTTAAACCCTAAACCCCTTGCTTATTCTCGCAAACTGGTTGGATGCCAGTACTTAGAAACCAGTTCTCCTCAGAAGTGAAATATGCAGCGTAGTGACTAGTTGATTCTTCAATTCCTTGAAGTATGGCTTAGTGTTTTCAATGGGAATGTCCCAAGCGTAGCTACTGTTATTATCTTGGCCATGGATGAGGTGCAGTTGTGGAGTTTAGCAGGAGCTAGGGACCTCTCCCTGCTTTCTGCTATGGAAGAGGGTAGTTAGCTGGTGCTTTAGATGGTCGTTGTTCAGTATGTAACAGGTGATAAGATACTAGGTCTGTCAAGGGGGTGTGTGGTGTGTGTGTGGGTCTATGTATGACTCTTTTCTTCTTCTATCAATACAATGATACGCAGTTCTCCTGTGTGTTCGAGAAAAAAATGGCAGCGAAATTATTATCTATTTTTAGTGAGAGGAATGCAAGAAAACTTTTCTCCTAACATTGTGATTTGTGTCGCCAGCTCTGCAGAGAGACTTGATCCTCGAGAGCCTAACTGGAAAATGCTCCCAATGATGAGTGCAGGAAGGGGCTGCCATACGCTTGCAGTGCTTAATGAGAAGATGTAAGTTTGTAGCTCTTTCTTTGTAGTACTTAGAGTGTTCCCTTTCAAAAAAAAATGTTGTAGAACTTGTACCCAGCAAATCAAAGTTAGGTGTGCATCAGGGTGTATATTGTCTTTTGTTGATGTAATTTGGTCTTGTATTTTCTTCCAGATTCTCGATTGGTGGTTATGATACTGGGGCTAAAGCAATGGTAGCAACCGTTGAGGTGTACGAGCCAAGGATGCCGTCATGGGTGATGGTTGAACCCATGAACTACACCAGAGGATACCATTCTTCAGCTGCGCTTGGTGGCTCGATATTCACATTTGGCGGGGTGAAAGGTGAAGGAGATACAATCTTGGATGTGGTAGGTACCTAAACTTAATTAGAGACCAATTTCTTGGCAGGTCCATTAGGCTGTCGATGATGCATTAATAACTCAACTGATCTGGCACCAAGACTAAAAAATAAAATTGCTTAGGTTTAATTTCAAGTGTTTGATAGTGAGACAGTCACTAAATTAGTACTTTTCAAGGGTTTGCCTGCATTATCTGCATATATCATTTGTTATCATGACGATCTAGCATGAAAACATGTGCTGCACTTCAGATGAACATAGATTCTTGGTTTTTTAAGCACTTATTTTCATTATCTTTGCTTTCCTATCTCCACGGTATAAATCATTTGTTACCATCTCAGTCTTGCGTGAAATGTCTAATGCAATTAATTGGAACGTGGATTCTTGGGTTCCTTAAACACAATTTCGTTTTTGTTGTTGGGGTCAGGTGGAGCGTTACAAGGAAGGTTGTGGCTGGGTGACTACTGATTTAAAGTCCATTGGCAGGAGATGCTACTGCTCCGCCATTGTTCTCTGACCTCTAGAACTATATTGAGATGGTGGATTGACGTAGCTTCTGACAATCAAGTGACTAGGAAACAGATGTGTTAAGACTTAAAAGTCTCTTCCATATTAGGATGAACTGACAGCTGTAGACATTGTGAAACTCCTCCTCTTGTTCCTGAATCGCAGATGCGAGTTGTTTGTGTTATCTGGATGGATAATGCAGCAACATGGGATGTGAATCTGAATTGGTTCTAAACTGAATGAATGGATATTTGCTATTTTGTAATGGATGATCTTGTTGACCCTTTCTGTTGAGCTTTGTCCTTTTGAGTTCCAGCTATTTGCCGAAGCATCAGCAGCCTCACTGCATCTGCATCTGCATTTGTCCTTCTCTAGAGTTACCTTCTTTCTATATCATAAATTCAGAGTTGGTCTCAACATACTTGCACATATATATGAACTCTGTCTAAAATTAAAAGGCCGTATCAAACGATCGATTGAGTGCACCCAGAATATATGCTGATTTCATTCACTGGGTCGATCGGTGAGTGTACATCATATACAAGAAAGCCAAAGAAATGATGAAGGTTGCATTCACGCACAGAAAAAATAACATGAGCTTCCTTGTAAGCCGCCTCATCGTCCACCAGTTGCCGCCTGCAGCATGTACGAGCCATCGTTCCTCCTGCTGCTGCTGCCCACCATGTCGTCCGCCGCCATCTCCCGGAGCTGATCGGTGCTCTGCAGGGCCGGCATCACCGGCGAAGGAGGCGGCCCAGCTAAGTCATCGTTACGTCTCACCACTTCCTCGAACTCCTCCGTGGTGTGCGATGATGGCGGCGCACCGTCGTTGCTACTTCTCAAGATGTTGATCTCCAACGACGGCTGTTGTTGCTGGCCACCGATTCCAAAGATCCGTGCAAGTAGCTGCCAGAGCCAGCCTATGCCATATATTCAAGCAACTAGTATGGCAACTGCAAATGCAATAAACATTATATATACATATAAACATATCTCAATATAATTTGTTCCTTTCTAGAAAATAATATAAAGATAAAGTAATAAAACATAGAAATAAAATTAAAAACTTACCGAAGGATATTACTGCTAGACCCTCGTTAACAATATGCACCCACGCACTCGTCCAACCCACATCCACACTCCACCTGGGGTCAAATGCATGCGTGCAAAATATCAATAACATCCACCCAAAATAAACCAACACTTTATTTTGATTCTTTTTCATTATTGCAACTAGGCTTCTGTGTCAACTTACTTTTCCATTATATGATGTGTGTCCCAGCCGAGGAACAACATGCCAAAATATACATGGAGCCCATAGTGAAGACAGAATGGAAAAACCTGTAACCATATGGTACGTCGTCTTCCAATCTTTGTATGTTTCTGAGCTGCAAATATTTGAAAAATTCTTTTATTTAACTGCTGCAACTCATTTCTAACTTTTATTGATTTGACGATTCGTTGAAATTGAATGAACAACATACAACCTACCTGTATACATTTGTAGTCCTTGCATGTTGAAAAAGCAGCTGCAGCGGTGCTCATCAGTTCACCCACAAAGCTCTACCAATGTTGAGACAACAATGAAATACTTGATTTTATATCGGTAGAAATCATAATAACAGAATAAAGAGTGAACTTACTATTATGGTTTTCCAATCTGCACCCGCACCAGCTTTTTCTTTCTTGTAGCAGCTCGTCTCTGGCTCACTGCTGCTGAGGCAAAATATCATAGACAAGGTGACAGAGAAGGATTATATTATAAATTATTAGCTAGATATATATTCACATCAATCATAATTTATTTTAAATATTTTACTTTTTACCTTTTAATTGCCGAAAAACATAGGAATACACTGTACACCCCCACTAGCCCTGGCTCCATATAAAATCCATGACAGTCGTCGCTATGGCGCTGTCCCTCAAAAAATGCTACGTGGCTTTGACGTACCACCCATGCAAAGATGTTGGCGAGAAGGAAGAGCAGTGCGTAAATATATCTGACTACCATGGTGTCCGGTTGGCAACAAAAACGATGGCTGCGTGGATTGTCTCTACGCCCATTATTGTCGCTGCCAGCAGCATCCCTCTGGGTCCTCATCACGGCTGTCTCTACAATCTAAAAACAAAACCCATGCATGTTGTGAGGGAGGATGAACGGTACGAAGAACAAATTAAATAATGGTTACGCTAGTGCAGAACCAAATGCTGAAGTTTTAGATTATTCTACACCAAAGTATATATAGGTGCATCATTGAACCATTATACTGTCATTGCTACATTTCACTAGCTATTTGCATATTCACTGTTCCCTGGCACTATAGTATGTATGTATGTATGTATGTATGTATGTATGTATGTATGTATGTATGTATGTATGTATGTATGTATGTATGTATGTATGTATGTATGTATGATATAAAGATAAATTAAAAGGGGAGATCAATCGAGAGGCACCTTTAATTTGACAATACGTACTTGAGAAGAGGTAGACATCGATCAGTGGTTGAATTTGGAACGGGCCGTCGGCTCCTACATACCTCGATAGATCACTAGTTTTGTTGATCTTGCTTGGTTGGTTCGTTTGTTTGTTGCGAAGAATGAAGCAGTGAACGAAGCTAGCTGTTGTGACTTAAGGTGCACGCTCTCTCCTATAGCTAGCTTTTATATTATATATAGAGGAAGAAGAAGCAGCATAATATTAAATATTAATGCGAGGCCTGACGACTGATCGATATCGAAGGGCATGCATGCATGCATCCCCAGTGATATATCGATCGATGCACGACCGGCTCATCGATCGTCCACTGACTGTACTCCATCCAAGCAATGCAACGTGGAGCGCATGAATCGAATCGAATCGAATCAATCCCAACGTCGTCGCATCGCATTCATACCTTGCTTTCTGTTTTGTGACGCGCGACTTGACAGTTGACAAGGCCACGCTGTGTTCATGGCCGTGGACGATCAGACGGTTGTTGTTCGCTGGCGTGCGTGCTAGCTGCCTGCCTGCGTGGCAGCCTGAATGTACATATACATACGTACGTACATACATACCGACAGATTCGATCTGCAGATAGCTATATAGCCTGCAGAATGCATATCGATTGACGACATATATAGATTATTTTTTGGAAAGTTTTACAACACTAATTATGAGTACTAGTCTATCAACCCGTGCTTCCGCACGGGCTAATTAGAATTAATATAAGAATGAGATCAATCATTATAATTATCTATCTCATGCCTTTTTCTAACTATTAAATATTCTAACACATACTCTAAAATATACATTTATCATTACCTAGTTACAATAGATTTCATTTTGCATCACACCCCCATATGTATTCGATATATATTTAGTTGAACTATTTGTTTGTAAATTGGTATTCTTGTCTCTTCCGTTATACATGAATACATGGTGACATATATCATTGGTAGTATTTTTATATAAATACTCTATTAATATGGGAGAAATAATATTTAGAATTTTATATTGGTGCACTTTAATATTTTACTATAACTATATATTTAGATTCAAATTCAGGAGTAATTTAATTTGTAATAATAAGAACATAATTCGATAATTTACATGCAAATTTAAGAGGGTATTTGTATTATTTTTTATAATCGCATAGGTGGGTAATTTACATAAAGATTAGAGGGTTACTTTAGATTTTTTTTTTATAATGGAAGAGGTGGGTAATTTAGATATATGTTTAGGGGGTTACTTTAATTTATTTTCATAATGGCAGAGGTGGATAATTTATTAGGAAAGATAACTGATCTTATGGTTGTTATAATTAGAGTTGTTGGATTGATGGCTGGATGTTTCTGATTTTTGTGAGAATTTATAGAATTTCTCTATTTTTTTAGAGCGTCCACCTAGGATCCTAAGTGGCTTCATGTAGAGGTTTCAAAGGAGCCTCCAATTAGTAATAGTAAGATTAAATATAGATTAATTATAAAACTAATTACACTGATAAACGGGAAATCGCGAGACAAATCTATTAAGCCTAATTAATCCATTATTAGAGGTTGTTTACTGTAGCACAACATTGTCTAATCATTGCATAATTAGATTCATCTCGTGATTTTGCCCGGGGCTTATGGAATGGGTTCCGTCAGTTATCCACATTTAATACTCCTAATTAGCGGTCAAGCACTCGAAGTTACTGTAGCACGTGATCAAACATTCGAAGTTACTGTAGCACGTGAAATTTTTTGGGGGCTAAGCAGGGCATCATTAGTAAGAGGAAGTAATGAACGAAATGTCAGCAGAACAAAATCGCACGCCGACGATAGATCGATGATGGCATAGCTAGGATTCTTTATAGGTATGCCAAATCAAAATTTACAAACTAGTAAAACACTACTAAAAAAGCATTAACCGAAGTCTTTTGAAAATCCCTACGAGGCCGGCAGGAAATCTAACCGCCTCGGTTAATGCCTGCCATTAACTGAGGTGGTCATTTCTTATTAGTAGAGGCGGTTAAAAAAACCGCCTCAAAATCCATCAACCCAGGCGGTCGTCTCGGTTATTTTTGGAGGCGGACACCTTATAAAGAACCGCGGCGGACACCTTATAAAGAACCGCCTTGGTTAATAGACTGGGCCAAATAGAAATCCATACGAACATGTGGCAGACCGTCCGCTCTTAGGGTGCGTACAATCCGCCAGATCGGACGTCCGAACTTACACTACAGAGGTTCAAACGTCCGATCTCGCCGCCGGCGTGGTCTCCCTCGCCTCGTCGCTCTCCGCCCACGTACAGAGGGGCGCGACGATGGCTGGTGCCCACTTCGTCGCCGAGGCGGGCTGCGCGGGCGGGCTCTGGGCGGCGCTGTGGTGGGGGTGGCCGGCGAGAGAGATGGAGGACAAGGACGGCGGGGGGTTGCCGGCGTGTGGAAGGGTGGTGGAGGGAGGAGGACGAGAGGGGCGGCTGCTTCTTTTTTTTTCGAGGGTAGGGCCAATTCTTCGCAAAACCGAGGGGGTTGGCTCCGTATTGAGGGCGTGGGGGTGAGAGTGCTGTGAATACCAGTTTGGTATTGGGGTTGATTTCTAATTCCCAATTCTGGGCCATCCAAACATCCGGTATTCGAAGATACTAATTCCAATTCCAAATTCTGAGCCTAAATATCTACATCCAAACGCAGTGTTAGTTCAGTCCTGGCTCAACTCTTTGTGGTCCCCCTCCCTTCCTTTTCTTCTATCTCTCTTTCTCTGTAAGTTTAACTAACTCCTGTACTCTTTACTAACCCCAACCTTTCTAACCTTAATTTATGCACTGTGAATAACTCCCCCACAGTTTTTGTTTAAAAAAACGTAGGATTACAGCAACACCAGCAGACCGGCCGGCCTTCTAATAAACAGCTTCTATCTTAAGTTTAGAGGGTATGCACTCTAGCAGATCCTCTACTAGCTAGGCTCTCCATTTTGAGAAAGTCTCTAAATCCACCCTCCATTCCTAAGGGTCTCTAGGGAGCCCTCCATTATAAGTTAGAATTGAGGGCTATTGCTGGAGTTGAAATAAATTTAGAAGCCCCCACTTAGCATTTAGAGGGTCTGATTTAAGGACTATTGCTGGAGTTGCTCTTAGATCGCATCTTAATTTCCTTTGTTTTTGTTGCTCAATGTATGTACAGTACTTAGCTTTATATGTCGTGCCAATTGGATAGTGGAAAGATTATTATTCTGTTGTGTTCTTCCAAACTACGTACTATCTCCATATTCTCATAGTACGGTATATATATATATCATGAGTGGCTCTCGTGCATCTTGCGACCCTTTGCTTCCATGCCCTAGCTGTCAGACGCGCCGCTCCTCTATTATCTGGCGATGAACATGCTGATAAGGAGGGCATGCACCTTCATAAAAGCCTCCCAAGATGAACATGCGCTGAGCCTATATTGTGTGTGTGTTGGGGGGGGGGGGTGGTGTTGCTCAAGTACAAGTGAATTGACACACATTTTTCTATGCAATACAAGAAAAAGGATCATCAGCCTGCATCAAAGGTACCGGCTGCAATAGCAACTGGTACTTTTAGCCCGGCCAGTGCCCAGGGAGGGCCTTAGGTACTGGGTGGGCTACATCATCGACACCGGATCTTTCCAACCTGTATCAAAGATGGGTTTAGGCATAGGGTGAAATGTCCAATGTCCTATACCGAGACATTTAGTCTCGGTTGTACTGGTTGGAGAACCGGACCATAACCGGTTTCCAACCAGTACTAAGGGATCTTTGTGTAGTAGTAGTGTTTGGTGTGCATGCAACCCTATAATTAGTAATGATGTTTAAAATTTGTAAAAAACTATTGGGAAGACTAAAGAAAAATTAAAATTGCTTGGCCATTCGCCAAAATGCTAAGGGCTACTAAATCGTTGGCCGTAGAATAACCATCAGGAAAGATTAAACTCTTGTAGGGTATAAGCTGGTATGTAGGTATAATGAGATCGTGCATGTGAGGTCATGGCTGCTGTTAGTAGTACGTAGTAGACACTCCCTACATTTTAACAGGTACTTTCTTTGCCTCGTTCAAGTGAAAGTTTTGCGATGCAGCAATTGTCTCCTGCATAACAGAAAAAAACACCTCCTAGGGAGATTCGGAAACAGAAAGTTGTTATATAGGCTGAACAATGGAAAAACATGTTAGCCAAAGCAATATATCTACGTGATAATCCAAAGTAAAATAACATGTTTCACTTTCTTGAAATCTAGCAAACTCAAAAGCTTCAATTTATGGATGACATCTAGCCTGTAGTATGGCTGCTTAGTTACAGTGTTACCAGTGGTGAATCTAGCTCATACATGTAGAGGGGGCTCATCTCTAAGGATGGCAACGAGGCGGGTTCGGATCGGGTGGAGTGTCTGGGCACCCAAATCCGAAACCCGAAATTAAAACCCGAACCGCCCCAAACTCTAACTCAGTAAAAATTCATCCCCAAAACCGAAACCCGCGGATACCCGAAACCCGACGTATAATTTGAAACTGAACTCTTTTTACAAACCAACAAAGATAACATAACCTAAGACAACATTGGAGTACATGTACTGGCAGCTATAGCCTACAGAACATAAAAGCAAGGAAGTATCTGTTAGATAACCAGGCAATTTTTGGTATATTTTAATTCTAAATGTTATTTCATGGCATAAATGAGTGATATTGTGCTAACAAAATATGTGCTCGTGTTCACGTTATTCTCACTAATAAACATGAAAAAACATAATAAACCAAAATTGGTTTAGAGTGTACCCCAATGCGGGACCAGTGCCGGAGGCACTGGGTGCGCCGTTCCCATGACTGGACATTGTGTCGGTCAGGGCCGTTGCAGTGCAGATGGCCGTCGGGAAGTAGTCGAGACGATCTTGATGTTCACTTGGGGAACACAGGTACGACCACTGGGATGTAGAGGACGTAGACGTTCGGCCACCAAGAAGTAGAGGACGTAGATGATCGGCCACCAGGAAGTAGAGGACGTAGATGTTCGGGGAGCGAGCAGTCACATCAAGACGCTCCCAAAAAACCTGATTGCCTCGCTATCCTGAGCAGGATCTCAGCGCTGCAAAGGTTCCGGAGGCCTGCTCTCACCAGAACTGTGCGCGCAGTGCTAGCGATGGGAATGCAGAAAGCAACCGAGGGAGAAGTGAGAGGTCTCCTAAGCAGGAGTACCTGAGAGCTTGAGAGTGTGGTATTGAAATGAGAGGGGGCTGGTCTCCTTTTATAGTTGATTCTAGAGGAAGGGGGGATGAACCTGGACACCTCTAGGTGTAACGATGGCCATCAATTTGCACCATTAACCAGTCATCATTTCTCTATTTTAATCACTATTTAGAACAAAGCCATTACTCTCCTCAATTACCAACATGGTGCTAACATCCTCATGACACCCTAGCATTAGTAGTGAGCTTTAATTCTTTTCCATTGAATTATTGAATACTTGGTCTAAAAACCTTTATATTCCAACAATCCCCATCAAGAATTTCAAGCCTCACCAAAAATGCTCTCAATCCCTCTTTGATATACCAGTATTTGATAGAGACTGTTAAGTTGAACTTCCATCTAGGGCAAAGGCTACACTTATTCACAACTGTACAATGGCTTATGCCTTGAATTGCCATTCTTGTGCAAACAAGTTTGACCAGAGCCCTACACTGGTACTAGGCTATGCTTAAGCATCCCCGCGGTTTGGAGCTTATAAGTCACACTCCCTGCCTTTCATGAGTTTCTAGAGATTACCCACTTCTCATAGACTATGACCAATAATCAGACTCATATAGGTGTATTCCTTACATATGTTTTGTAGGACCACATCTTTGTTTCAAGAAAACAACTCACTTGTTTTAAAGAAACCACATGGGTAAAGACTAACCTGCCATACAGATAAGAAGAGAAATGCACCTTACACACTGTTAGACCCGGGGCAGCGGGACTGCTAATAGGCATAGAATGTTCCAGAGTAAGGGATTGTGACATCCCGGCCCAGGGCTTAATAGGATTGATAGAATACTCAGGTCAACAAGTTGCAACTTCTTTTCCGGAAGCTAATCTCGAAAGAACTCCAAAGTTAAGCGTGCTTGGCCTGGAGCAATTTCGGGATGGATGGCCGATCGGGAAGTTCTTTTCGGGTGCGCACGAGTGAGGACAAAGTGTGTAGAAAATACTGGTGTTGGTCTGTGAGGGTAGTCTATGTCCTATAAAGCTGCCAGAAGTAAGCGGGCCCGGCCTCGAGGAGACGGGATGTTACAGAATGGTATCAGAACCGACTCTCGCTGTTTCACGGGCACGTACGGGCGTAAGTTCACGGGCATGTGGATGGGCGCGTGGGGGCGCAGATGCCTCCGGCATATGGACGGGCACGTGGCGGGTCACGAGTGAGGACAAAGGGTGTAGAAAAGACTGGTGTTGGTCTGTGAGGGTAGTCTATGTCCTATAAAGCTGCCAGAAGTAAGCGGGCCCGGCCTCGAGGAGGCGGGATGTTACAGAATGGTATCAGAGCCAACTCTCGCTGTTTCACGGGCACGTACGGGCGTAAGTTCACGGGCATGTGGATGGGCGCGTGGGGGCGCAGATGCCTCCGGCATGTGGACGGGCACGTGGCGGGTCAGTGCGCAGGCATCTGGGATGCGCCGTTGGCACTGGACGCACGGGCATCGCACAGGGACCGTTGGCACTGGACGCACGGACGTCGCACATGGGCCGTTGGCACTGGATGTACGGGACGTAGCCAAGAGAGGACGTTCCTGGCTTGGGATTGACCGACGAGGACGTCGTTCTCTTAAGGGGGTGAGGATGTGACATCCCGGCCCAGGGCTTAATAGGATTGATAGAATACTCATGTGAACAAGTGGCAACTTCTTTTCCAGAAGCTAATCTCGAAAGAACTCCAAAGTTAAGCGTGCTTGGCCTGGAGCAATTTCGGGATGGGTGACCGACGGGGAAGTTCTTCCCGGGTGCGCACGAGTGAGGACAAAGTGTGTAGAAAAGACTGGTGTTGGTCTGTGAGGTTAGTCTATGTCCTATAAAGGTGCCAGAAGTAAGCGGGCCCGACCTCGAGGAGGCGGGAACTAATTGCAGTACAAAGGAAACTACCCGATTGTGTTGTAGTAGGACTCCAATTGTACTCGGCTAGGACTTTCCATGTAACCCTGTCCCCCCGTATATATAAGGGCGGGCAGGGACCCCCACCAAAAAAATAATCAACACCTAAGGCAATACAAACCACACAAGACGTAAGGTATTATATAACTCGCGGGCCGAACCTGTCTAAATCTTTGTGTTCCTTGTACCATCGAGTTCTAGAGCAGTCGATTCCTACCTACAAACCCTACTGCTAAGGGTATCCCTGAGCAGGCTTGACAGTGAATACTGACAGCTGGCACGCTAGGTAGGGGGTTCGGCGAGTTCATTAGCGAATTCGATGGCCGGATCAAGCGACGCCAATAACGTGCCAGAAGGCACGACACTCGTTTTTGGTTCCTGGGCTTGCACGGCTGACGGAACGGGAGGCTTCTCCAGCCACCTTGTCATGCCTAATTCGCCTAAATCGAAAACCCGCTCCCAACTCACCGGCATCCGCAAGTCTGCGGATCTCGACGAGAAAAGAGTTCCACCCGAACTCAACTCGGACAACCCGGGAAACGTGACAACTCTAAACCGAACTCTTGGTTCGGTCAAGTTCGACACAAATTCTAATTCCGAAAAGCCTCACTTTTCCAAAACTCTTGGAAAATACCTGGCTCATCTAAAGACGATCAAACACCCTAAGATCAAAAACTCAGAACTACTCGCCGGAGTAGATCAAGTTTCACGATCAATCGAGGGCTGCATCAAACTTACAGAAACCGCTCTCGGCACATCTACATCGCAGCAGATCCCTAAAGCATTTAACCCATCACAGAAGAGGTCGGGTGATATGCTCTCAGGGATCGATCGGGTGAGTTCGAAGCTGGCCGACTGCATTAAGGTAGCTGAAAGCACTATGCAAAACAAAGAGCAGAAATCGGGAGGAGGAATCTGCGGGGGAGCTGGTGAGACAAACCCCCGGCTTGTTCGGATGGGACCGTCTATCTCCAGGATACCGCAGAGCCCTTCACCGAAACCGGCTCACACTCGGACTCCGAAACTAGTCGAGTCCAAGTTCGATCAGGACTTCGACCATTTCATGAACAGTCTCGAGAACTTCGAACCATTCGACGATCTCGAAGATTGGTCAGAAAATGTCAAGTTGTTCATGGATACTATGGCCAAACCAACCGAGCATGTTGACGCTCTTTGAAAACTGGCCAAGCTTAAAAAGGGAAAAGCCAAAGCTCCAGAACAATCCAGTGATTCAATCTATGACAAACCCTAGATCAAGGAGCCTGAGGGGCTAACTCCTCCTCAATCATGGCTACACTGGATGAACAAGAACTCCCTCCGTGTAGAGATGGGCGTCCCGCTTCTCGCTCACCCAAAGCACACATACTTTAAAATCGGTGGGCTAACCGACTCCGAATCTGAGTACTCTTCCGATCTGGAGGACCAGCTGGATGACCTAATCCAGTACAGTAAACAAGTCGAGTCCAACTCGGTTAAGAATCTCAAGTCCGATCAGGACTCCCTCCCTAACTTGGTTATATATGCAACGCCACGAGGACGGACAATACATCTGAGGAAGGCTCAAGATCCCAATGATTCCGCCTCACAGCCAGCGGATCTGCCCTACCAACAGAGCACTCCTTTAGGCCCGCCCTCAAGCAAACAAAACCAAGAAGTACAAGACCTCTGTCGTGAAATCCTCATAGTTCGTATCGCCGAAGAACCTGAGGGCGATCCCACGGAGCGTCTCAACCTCGACGACTACAATCCTGATGATTTCGACGAGTACCTTTCTGACAACATGGAAACTACTTCTCTTACAATCACAGAAGCCCAAGCTACTACCAAGGAGGATCTACCTGCTCCTCTGAAGCGTCCCCTCATGAGAGAAGACCTAAATGTGATACAAACATCTGTCTCAGGAAGCTGATGACACATTTATTACATCAGATGGTTCATCACCGTACAACTCTACGCGGTAGTGAGCAGAGAAGCGTCATTATCGCGAGGATTACAACCCACACCCACACAATGATATTAATTATAAAAAGGGGGTCATCAGAGTCTTGCGCCATGCGGTATCTCCTGCGGGTGACCCTAATCCACAGGCAAGGCTAGGTGCAGGACGGTACCCTACTCGACGTCCTCGGGAACGAAGTCTGGGTCTTCCTTTGTAAAAATTAAGAATGGGGTGAGTACAAATGTACTCAGCAAGTCCAATCACACCCATGGAGGGGGAATAAACAGAGTATAATGCACGGGGTAATTCAAGGATAAGGTTAAGGTTTACTTTTGCGGAAAGCAATATTTTATGCAAGGGTTCATTTGGAAGAAAACGTTTCCAAAACCAGTTTTCTTGTACCGAGTAACACGATGGGTTGATCCACACAGGATCCAAGTTTTAGACTGCTACCGGACTCCTCATCCGCCGTAGCACACGGCACAACTGCCGGACACATTTCCGAAACAACTCACGCCAACCCATCCCAAAATAAACACTAGTTATGTGACCACACCGTAACTCGCCCAGTACCGTGGGCACGACTATTCGAATAGGTTTTAACTCTGCAGAGGTGTGCAACTTTACCCACAAGCGGGGTACCGCAACTCGATCACCTTAGTGTCGGTGCAGATCCCAACAAAGCCATTACCCACCTTTGCTAGACCTGACTAGCCATCACGGGATGCACCAAGGGGTCATAGACCTATCACAGAGGTTGTAACCGGGGCATAAGTCACACAGAGCTAATCTCTTCTCCTTGATCACCCATTGCTCTCAGCTCTACTGATGGCTATCAGACTAACTAGTGGGGTTTATGCTAAGTCGTTGCCCATTCAATGGTCGAGTGGTTTGCACGATAGTGGAGTTAGGTGAGATGACACGTCAACTCGGTCCTTAATTGTGACAAGATGGATATCTCCCTTCCTTGCCCTGCCACACAGGCACGAGCACACCAATCGGCAAATCACACAGAAACATCATCCATCCCGTCTAGACTCATCTTTCGAAAATCCAATTTTATCCCTTCCCACACACGCACACATTTTCTTTATAAAACAAGTTGTATTGTGCATAAGATCCTAAGCGTTCTAGCAGCGATTAACGTCCAAACAAAATCAGACATTAATCTAGGAGGTCAAGGAATGGTTATAACAAATCAAGGGGTGGCTATCCAACCGTGTTTTCAGCTGGCAAAACATATGCAATTTTGTAAAACAGACCAATAGGTTGTGTTTATAAAAACTAGGACAAAAGCATGCATCAAAGGATGGGATTGAACTTGCCGTCTTCAAAGCCTTCCGGGAGGTCCTGATCGAAGCACTGTCCTTCGGGTTCGGGGTCGCGGAACTGGTCCTCGTTCGCCTGCTCACAGTTCTGCTCGTCGACGGCTTCTCCCTCGTTCACACCGTGATCTACGACGCATACAAACATGCACACAATCAAAAACAGAAATAAAAGTTTTATCGTTGAGCTCGAATCGGAAACAGTTAAGATATGGAGTTCGGGGTAATATTTTTGGGTGGTTTCCTAATGGCACGGTCAAAACTATGTTATGAAAGGCATGTTAAAGTTTTGGATTAATCGGAGGTTGTTTGGCGCATGAAATGATATGTTAACGGGGCGTTTAGGGTCTAAACAAGGGTCTAGGGACATGTTTGTAATTAGTGGAGGGACTTGTTTGAAGTTTTGGGAAATATTTGAGTCATTCTAGAAAAAGGTAGAGGTTTATTTATAAATATGTTGCATAGTGGAAGGGTTTAGTTGGAAATATAACAAAAGGAAGGTTTAATTTACAATAGTCTAAAAAGGTGGAGGGGCTCTTAATTAAAAACAATAAAGGGCAGGGGGTAAGGGCATATTTGCCCTGTCTTCTTCCTCCCCCCCCCCGCGCTGAGAAGCAGGGGAGGGCGGCGCATGCCGGCGGCGGCCCTGGGCCGGTGGCCTGGGGGCTCGAGGGCGGCCGGGGTCATGGGGAAAAGATCGGTGGGGCCATGGGGGGTTGATTCCCCTCTCCAATTTCATGGAAGGGGGTCTGCAGGAAGGGGCGCGGCGGCCATGGTCGTGGCGGCGAATGGCGGCCATGGGCGGCACAGGCAGGGGTGGCTCGGGGTGAGTGGTCGTGGGGAAAAGGAAGAGGGAGGGTCAGGGCACCTACCTCGGCCCTTGGCTTGAGCAGGGAGACGGCGGAGCGGGCCAGCCACGGGAGCAGGCGCGGTGGGCGGAGCGGGATCGCGGCGGCGGCGCTGCTGCAGCTCGGAAGGGGGCTAGCTACGGTGGAGGTGGTTGTGGAGTGGGGGAGTGGCGCTAAGGGTTCCTTTATAGGGCGCGAGTGGCGGTGGGGAGGGTTGAGCGCGGCTGTGGCGGCCGGCTAGCGGCGCGGGCGCCATTAATGGCGTTCGGTGTCGCGACGTGGCGGCGGCGCGATTCGCGGCGGACCAGGGCGAAGTGACGGCTCGAGCATGCGCGCAGGCACGTGGAGGGGCCCTGGGTGCTGTGTGTGTCGCTGCACGAGCTCGAGCGGCGAGGCAGTGGCGTGCTGCGTGCGTGTGCATGTGGTGGCCGGCGGCGAGGACGAACACAGGAAGGCGGTGGTGATGCTCGGGTTGACGGACGGCACGGCGAGTGGCGTGGCCGCGTGGAACGCATGGTGCTCTCGGTCCTGTGCGTGTGCGGTACGTCGACGGGACGAGTCGGCGGCGAGCGGGCGGCGCGGGGCACTTGGCGCGTCGCGCGTACGCGTGGGCGGGGTGCACGCGCAAGCGGCAGCAGGCGAGCGCGTGGGCAGCAGGCACGCGTGTGCCGTGCGTGGGGTCGGCCGGGGCAGAGCGCGCGCGTGGAGCGAGGGCGGGGAGCGGCCGGTGGCGGGCAGTGTTCGGGGGGGGGCGGGAGCAGGGCAGAGGAGGGGGAAAGGAGAAGGAAAGAGGGAGGAGAAAAGAAAAAGGGAAAAAAAGAAAAAGAAAAGGAAAAGGAAAGAGGGGGAGAGAGAGAGAGATTCGCTCGGCGGCGATCGCGGCGTCGACCGCGGCTGCAGGCGCACGCGCGTTGGTCGGGCGTGGCGCGGCGGTCGGTGGTACGCGACGCGCGGAATAGGGAACGAGACAGCGATTGATTCGGTGGTCTGATGGGACAGTTTCGGGGAAAAGGGGCTCGGGGTTTATGATGGTTTGAGCTCAACGATAAGAAAATAATTTTAACGCGTTATTTAATTTAGGTAAATTTTTCAGGACGTTACATCCTCCTCCACCCCCAGCAGTGACCGTCACTGTCCAACTGGAAGAGCAGCATCCAGCAGAAGATATCTATGAACGTCATCGCCAGCTCAACCAGAAGAGAGCATTCAGGCATAAGCGCCTTGCTAACACCCTACAAGAACAACAAGGCGACAACTACGACTACTCCAACTGCGACCTCCGCAGCGTGATCAACATTGGGCGCGATGCGGCAACATCATCATCTCAAGGAGAAAGGAACGGGGAGAAGTCGAGGCGTACAGCCCTTCTTCCAACTACCGCATCCCGCCAAAGGCTTCTGCATCCTTCAAGAAGCACAAGCCGGCAACCAGCAATACCCGTCCTCAGGGTAAACCACACACCCCGCACCAGTGTGAATCGTCTCAGGGTGGCAATAGGATTAACAAAGTACTGCTACGCAAGTGCTTTATCCACCCAAAGAGCTCCCACACGATCTTCCAGTGTGACTCACTCCGCAAGGCCCTTGGGGCACCTCCCCTGAAGGATACCCTCCCACAAATCTAGTCGACTCCCATAATCGACTAGTACCATCTTCGAATAAGTTTTACTCAGCCATATAAACCATTGCTCACATCCAACGAGCAAGGGGTAGGTCTTAAGAGTCAGAGTCTGTCACTTTACAGTTATTGTAATTTCGACAAATCCAAAATAAGTTTTGATTTCTCCTATATCGACTATTTGGCTCTCGCTCACACGACCAATACCCCATCTCGAAAGTCTTGCTCAGCATTAGAGCAGCTATCGAGTACTTTTTATGGTTCTTACTTGAATGCTTTTTGGACATTTACGTCTTGGGCAACCCGACGGGGTTCGTACCTAGCATTTCTGTCCTAAAAGATACTCTAGTTCTCCGGTAGGACACCCTACTCGCCCTGCTCGAGTAGGTCTTGGATACTCTTTTGGCACCTTCGTCTTGGACAACTCGACGGGGTTAGTACCTAACAGACTTGCCTTAGAGTTACTCCAGTCCTCAGGTAGGACACCTTACTCGCTCTGCTCGAGTAAGTTTGGGATATTTCTAAGAATATTCACGTCTTGGTTAACTCAACGGAGTTCAATCCTAACAGTCCTATTCTATAAATCAATCCAGTCCATTAATATGACATACTACTCGATACGATCGAGTAGTTTGGGCCATTTTCGTAAAAAAACAGCTGCATACTATCTGGGTGACCAAATAAGGTTTATCCTAAATGGTCAACTATGAAAACTCCTCAAGCAGTACAGGCAAGTTCTAGATACTATAAAATAGGTTGACACAAGTTTTCTGCTTGCTCAGTCTACTATGGGAGTCTTCGTTACAGAACCTTTTTGTCTCAAGTGCTTGACGGGCATTACTCGCTTATTTGAGATACAAAAAGAGCTCCTGTTTTCCCGTAGCATTCTGAGTAGTTGTCGAGAGCTGTCTGCCCTCCTATCTATCAGGGAACACCTTAAACTCCTAAATACTCTAAAAGATTTCTCCCCCCGACTTGGACAATGAAGTCCATATTAGCTATATGCTAATAGAAAATTTTCCTCCAAAAAGGGAAATCTATACTAAGCTACGGCTTTTCCGCTCTTATGGTGCTATTCCCACTTGGTTAATCCCGAGGGATTCAATCCTAACCGGGCAAGCACCACGGTTTCAGTCCAGAACTAGACAAACTCGATCCTATTCGAGAATACTATGCCCCCCAAGGCACCTACGGATACAATGCATTGTATCCACTATTATAACTGAGTGGGCGCGATGCTGTCTACACTCAGGACCCTCGAGTACAATTACTCGACACATCAAGGGATTTCACAAATACTAACAAGTACTTGACTTTACACAAATATTTAACATTTGTTCAAGTAGTACTTTTGGCTTACACGCCAACTCAATTACACGAAAAGTTCAAGGAGACTCAGCCCTGCTCAAGGACTAATTTGTTCAGCCACCCTGGAAGTTTCCGCCAAATACTGATGAAACTGATCATCCATGCATTCAGCCTTGGCTCCTTGTCCAAGAGCGTCCAGACGAGTGGTCGGCCAATAAGATTTCACCAGCCCAAGTACGTGACCTACGTACTGGCGGGTAATGTGGGAGACAAACCTCTCGAAGGCTCCTGGGATCTTGCGAAGCCTCCCGGCCAGTGTGAGTGGCCCATCTCCGTCCCCTTCTAGGATATCCATGGCCTCAGTTACCTCCAGGGCGGCATCTATGACTTCTTTAAGCTCCACGAGCTCCCGCTGCATCTAGTCTCGAGACTCTGACAAAGTCTTGAGATGTTGCAGCATCGATGCTGCCTCTCGGTCAGAGTCCTCCTTGATCTTCTTGAGCTTCTCTCTTTCATCTGCGTTTCGGTACATAAGAATCTTTAAATCCAGTACCAAGCTTTCCTGAATCTCTAAAGATTTGGCACAAGCTATGTACTCGATAGAAAGAAAATCTTATAAACACTAAGCAGATCTACTAGTCGAGTGCATATTAAATGCTAAAGACTAACCTTTCTTAGATTGGGAAAGCTTCTTCAGCTTCCCCTCAAGAGCAGTCTTCTCAGACGAGAGCGTCTTAACCCTCTCCTGGAGAGCATTCAGCTCTATCTCATCTGGAGACTGGACACCCTTTCGTCCCAACACATCCTGCAAAACAAAAAGATTAGTATACTACTCGATCTACTACAAAAAAGTACTCGAAGCATTCGACTACTTACCTCCAGCAGCTTGACAGCAAGCTCCACCTTCTCCCGTGGCAAGACACTTCCCGATGTGACCTGGGAAGTACTCGCCAGCACCTCCGCTATGGCCCTTTTGGGCACATCTTCAGCTCTCCCTGCAGCCTTCCCCGTGGTTTGGGAGTCTAAAGAAAGAACATGCCTCTTAATCTTATTAAGAGCAATAAAAAGATGCCTTTCCTACAAGGTATTATAAGCTTACCTGCAGGGGTCTCCTTGGGCTGTTCATTAGCGCCTCCCTCAGGAAGGTTTTTACCTTCTCCCCCTTCTGGAAGTTTGCCGCTCCCGTCACCTTCCGGGATTTCCTCGCTGGCCCTTACAGGATCGGGCAAAGGAGAATCTAGAAGTATGGAGTCAACCATAGCCTCCGCATCATGAACACTCATCTCAAGAGTGTTCAGGGGCTTCTCCACCTCTGATTGGGAAGCTGATTTGCCCTCAGTCCCCACATCTCCATCAATGATTGCATCTCTATAAAAACAAAGTAGTTAAAAACTACTAGATATAAAAGCAAATCTTATTCATACAAGTTCTAAGAAAATTACGAAGGAGCTCTTATCAGAGTAAGCCCTTTGATGCCGAATCTGCGGGCAGGCTTTGTGATCACAGTTAGCTTACCCGCATTGACGGTTTTATCTAAATCAGAACTACTCGCTGAAGGACCCACTTGACGGGTCCACTATGGTGGAAGGGACAGTCTGTCCCACCGCAGTATCATCCCCAAAAGATGATAGTCGTGACATTTTAGCCACCAGACTTGAAAAAGTAAAAGTATAAATTAGCAAAGCGAAACCAAAAGTACTTGATTCTAAAGACAACCAGCTACTTACCTATCGGCAGCAGTTTGGGAGGAACCGCGACGCTTCCTTGCCGCAGTTCGAGTACTCCTAGGATGCACAGAGTGGGTATCAGTGCTTGGAGTAGGGCTAAGTTCCCTATCACTCCTCTCACCAGCTTCCTCCTCATCTGCATAATCAAAATTATACATAAGTATTGTTCGTATGAAACTTCATATGGACATATTTATACTCGATTGAGAAATTCGGGAGAACAAAAGGGCGAATAAATGCCTAGTAGAGAAGGACTACTTTTAAAGTGCTCCACGTCCTCCTACAGAAACCAAAGTCCTATCAGGTTTACACTAAGGTGAAGTGCTCAATTTCTACGCATCGACTACTCTTATCAAGTACCTGCTTTGGAGGATTCATAGTAGAAAATGCACCAGGAACAACTAGTATCTTCTTTACATTCTTTAGCGGTCATTGTACTCGACTGAATGCTATATCATCCGAGATCTCTTCCTTCGAGTATCTTGATGGATCAGTTGTTCCTTGGTACTGAAATCCAAGCAATTCCCGAGCCTGTAATGGCTGGATTCTTCGCTTCATCCAGTCAAGCATGACTGCTTCCCCAGTCAAATTTTGCCTTAGAACGGCAATTCGCTCGAGAAGTTGGGGGATCTGACTCTCGTCGACTGGTTTTTTATTCCATTCAGGCCACTGAATTGGAGCGCTTGGGGTAATTGATGGAAAGCTCCCTGACTGGTTCTCGATATAGAACCACTTGGGCTTCCACTCGATTACTTTATTGCTAAGTTTATAAAAAATATATTCTCTATCTTTCCATTATCTAAGTTGGAGACCTGCACCTCCTACTACATCTAAAACAAAGGAGTCGGGCTGCGGCTTCAAATGGAAAAGATAGCAGAAGAGCTCAAAATAGGGCTTGATGCCCAGAAAAGCTTCACACAAATGCACGAAGATAGAAATATGAACAAAGGAATTGGGGGTTAGATGATGCAGCTGGATCCTATAGTAGCGTAGGAGCCCAGAAAGAAAGAAGAGCAAGGAAACCCTAATCCCCATTCCAAATATGAGGTAAAAGCAATGATTTCCTCCGTATTTTTATACGGTTGGTCTAAACCCAAGGCAGGAATCTAAGTCAGATTGAGAATCTAAGTCAGATTGAGAACACTTACTTGTGTTCCAACCCTCATCACGGGTTGGCTCTGCAGCCACACCATTTCCCTTGTTCGCTTTCTTAGGGGCCATCCGGAAATCTACGGATCGCTTCACGCGCATACACTGGCGGAAACCCTAGGGCAGAAGTGGGGAGCAAAAGGAGCAAGAACTTTGGATCTGAAAGCTAGAGAGCGAAAGGCAGATCTAAAACGGTGAAGATAAATGGCGGCCGGTGGGGTAAAACCTAAGTTACCGTTTTATTTTATAATAGCGGTAGCAACATGGTTACAACACCCAAACAGGCCAACAGTCCGTTGCAAATTGCGGAAAAAATGGGATTTTAAAGAGACATTTCTTTTTCTGAAAATTACATTCTGGAAAAAAGAAAACACTCACATCCCTAGTCAACTACTTGACTTTTCTTAATTGGGATTACATTCCAAGAACAAGAAAAAGTACTCGACATAGTACAACTACTCGATATTACAACTCGAGTACTTTTTATATAAATGACTCGGGCTTGCATGCATAACGCCTGGATCTCTTGGAGCTTCTAGTCGACGCCTGCTGCAGCTAGATCGGCCCGAGGCCGTGACAAAGTACAAACTTGTTATTCCCATTTAGGGAATAATGATACTTGTACTCTGGGAGAAAATTTTCAAGAGTATGGAGGCAGATTATAGTAATCACCTCGCAAGTCCTCTTGTAGCATCTTCTGGAGAAACTTCTCCTTCTCCCAGAATACGATTGTGACAAGAGTGAGTCTCCTTACCAGAGATGCAGTTCTTGGGTGCTCACAACATGGGAATCCCTAGGATGTGACACAAGAAGACTCCACTTATCCCTTGAAACCCTGCCTCATTGGAATATGCAAGGACATGATGTCCAAAATGGATCCGATGAGAGCTCTAGGGATGCAGGAGGAGGCAGCAGAGACTTCTCTTGTCACTCGCAAATTCTCTTCTAGCATCTTTTGTTGGAAAGAACTACACAAATCTCAGGAGGGCGAGAGCAAGAACACCAAAGAAAAGCCATGGTCGCTACACTTTGATGCTTCTGGCAAAGGCCTCCCCCCTACCTTTTATAGCCACAAGAAAGCTTGCTAAAGGAGAACCCGTGACTCAACAGTACATGTTTCACGGATGCATTCATGGCAGCATTCACGGACGTAGTCAAAGATGCAATAATGCAGATTCTCCAAACAGTAACGTTCTTTGTGAGCACTGAATAAAGAGCTGTACATCCCGGGTTTTATTCCTGAAGTTATTTCGGGTGCAATCAGTGTGGCAGATCCAATTGTATCATTTTTCTGGGATTTTAGCCGAAAAAGAGGTCTTTTTGGATTCCGGATCTGATGAATCCTGCAAATAATTAGAAGGATAAAATCTGATGCCACGTCTTAAATCCTTAATTCCAAATCTACGCTCGGGGGCTACTCGCAGCAAAAGAGATTTTGATTTAAGGCTCGAGGGCTGCGAGATATAGGCATCGGAGATTTATTTTTCAATTTTTTTGGAAAATATAGAAGGAAAAAGACTGAAGTGACCCTAGGCCTGATTCTGCGATTCAACCTAAGGCTCGGGGGCTACTCCATATGGAGCGCGAGTACTTCGCGCACCATATATGATCAAGATTTCGGGGCTTGAGCACCTCACAGCCTCGGAGCAACCGTAAGTACTTGGAGGACTACTCGACGCATCAGAAGGAAGGCCCAGAAGCAACCAGAAGGAGGTTCTGACAACTTGAAGTACTCGAAGACGCTGTCCAAGTACTCGACGCCTGCAGGACTCAGCTACAAAGAGCTCGGGGGCTTGTCAGATCTGGAGCAGTGGGACTGTTAATAGGCATAGAATGTTCCAGAGTAAGGGATAGGTCATGGATGTACCTTACTTCTTTTGTAAAACTACCCGAATAGGCGTAGAACTAGCTGCAATACAAAGGAAACTACCCGATTGTGTTGTAGTAGGACTCCAACTGTACTCGGCTAAGACTTTCTATGTAACCCTGTCCCCCCGTATATATAAGGGCGGGCAGGGACCCCCACCAAAAAAATCATCAACACATAAGGCAATACAAACCACACAGGACGTAGGGTATTACGCAAACTCGCGGCCTGAACCTGTCTAAATATTTGTGTTCCTTGTACCATCGAGTTCTAGAGCAGTCGATCCCTACCTACAAACCCTACTGCTAAGGGTATCCCTGAGAAGGCTTGGCGGTAAACACCGACACACACGGAATGAGCCTTTTACAAAGGTTCTCTTCTCTCAGTTAAACTTTAGTTTGTTTCACCATCCTACTTCACGGGATCTCTGATTACGTAGGACAGGTTACCACTATAGAATGACTCACATGGGTTTCAAGCCCAATTCCATAGATGCATTGTCTATCACATTCCGTGAAAGACCCTTATGAACTGATCTGCCAGATTCTTAGCTGTCTGAACATACTCCAAGGCTATTACTCTGGAGTTTCTCAGTTTTCTGACAAATTTCAACCGCCTTTTCACATGCCTTGATGACTTCATATTATCCTTTGAACTGTTCACCTTGACAATCACCGTTTGATTGTCACGGTTCATTAGAATTGCCGGTATCGGTTTTTCAACTATCGGCAAGTCCATAAGGAGCTCACGAAGCCACTCGGCCTCAACATTGGTGGTGTCTAACGCTGTGAGTTCTACTTCCATAGTTGACCTCGTTAAAATGGTCTGCTTGCAAGATTTTCAGGAAACAGCTCCACCGTACCACCAAGTGTAAACACATATCCACTTGTGGCCTTTATCTCATCAGCATCAGAAATCCAATTTGAATCACTATACCCTTCTAGTACCCTAGGGTACCCGGTGTAGTGAATTCCATATTCCATTGTGGCTTTTAGATAGCGCATTACTCTTGCAAGAGCCTTCCAATGATTATCTCCCGGGTTTGAAACAAACCGGCTCAGTTTGCTCACAGCAAATGAGATGTCAAGCCTCGTTGCACTAGCTAAATACATCAATAAACCAATAATCTGAGAATATCTCAGCTGATCTCTCATTATCCTTTTGTTCTTCCTTAGAATTAAACTAGCATCATATGGTGTTGAGACAGGTTTATAGTCACTATAACAAAAATAAATTAAATCATTCTCCACATAGTGAGACTGTGTAAAAATCACCCCACCATTGCTCTACGGTTTGGTCTAGCTAGTCGATATAAGTCATAAATGTTGGCTGGTCCCTACGATGGATATAAACTGAGGTTATGCATAATGACTTTACCACCAAGATTCAATTCTCCATATTGGATACAAGCCTAGATAAATTAAATTTATTATCATTGCATTTGTATTATTGATATCGTTATGCCCCTCAATTTGGTCTAGTTAGTGGATACAAGTCATAAATGTTGGCTCGGTCCCTACGATGGATACAAATTGAGGTCATGTATAGCGGGCATGGTATAAATAATAAACTGGCCGTATTCATGATTGGCCTATCTGTCATGAACCGGACCAAATAAATTATACAAAGAATTTCTTGTAAAGCGCCATCAAATTATTGGCTTCATAAGCATATGGTAGTAATTTCTTTTCAAAAGATAAGTGAAAATGCTATTCATGCATGTAACTAACGGAACACAGATGCATGCTTCAAATAAAAAAAAATCACGCCATGCACTCATACTGATTAGTGTTGGCTCCGGAATTAAATATAAAAAAGGAATACCATTTAGGAACATGCTGCATTGTCGCCCAATAGACATGTTCAATCTTGGTCATGCATAAACCAATAAATATATGAAATGCTATGGATCGGATGAAATAGGCTCCATGCATGATTGAAGTAATAATCCTGGTAGCAAAATTATGCATGCCATGATAAAAAACAAATATGGATATGTAAATGAAGTGTCTTTCTCCAAAATATGCTACGTGAACATAAATGGTAGTGCTAGTGGTATAAATAAATAAACAGTAGTGTGTTAGCATAAAACTAGCATCGCTGATACATCTAAACATATATTCATTGATCATGCTCCATGTATGGATGATCATCACGTCATTAAGGCGTCATCTGGCAAGCATTCATCACTACGGCGAGAAGATTGAAGACTTTTCTTTTGTAACCATGTAATAGGCTGCCATATGATGTAATTTTCCTTTTATGTATTCATGCCGGAACTCTTAATCAGGGGTGTTCTCCACAAAGATGTAATTAACATAAACTTTATGCAAATATAAGAATTATGGAAGTATGGACTCGCGATATCTGAATTTATTTACATTATTCTATTTAAATTGACTAAAATTAAATTTGTCTCTGCTGACGTGGAGACGGGCCATTTCGGCCGCCCGTTTTCCCGGCATGAGTAATGACTTACAGAGTATTTATGCTGGATTTCATGTAACATCGGTTCATTCACAGGATCGGTCAGTGAGCATATATATACAAGCAAGTGAAAGCAACGAAGATTACATGAACGCACAAAATAAGTAATGTTAGTTTCCTTGCAAGGCGGATCCAGTTGCTGGCTGTTGTCACGCGTCGTCCAACAGTAGCGTACGTGCGTCGTCGTCGTTCGGCAGCAGCGCAGGCGGAGGCAGGGTTTGATGATCCTCCTGCAGCATGCGTATGGTGGGTGTCCGGCGGAGGGTCGTTGCTGCCGCTGCCGCTGCTGCTGCTCAAGTCGACGACGATGTCGACGTTCCTCGTCGGTATCTCCTGCTGGTGGACCTGATTGGTGGTCTGCAGCTGTGACACGGGCGAAGGTGGCGGTCCGGCGATCTCATCGTTACTGCTTAGGAGCTCCTCTGTGTTCTGCGACAAAGGTGGCGGCGACCGGGTGTCGTCGTCGTCTATGCCATCCGTCGTCTCAGACTGCTGCTGCTGCTGGCCACCTGTTCCAAAGATTCGTGCTAGCAGCTGCCGGATCCAGTCTATTCCATATATTCGAGCAACTAGAATCGCCACTGCAAATGCAAGCATTCATCTGTCAATATATATGTACATTCATCTCCTGCATGCATATGTTTATATTCCAGAGAAGAAAGAAACAGAAACTCATCTGGGTACCCCGCCCCTAATACCTAAATATTCTCTGATTTATTTCTGGTAATATATTCGTTCATATTCCGTTGTTCTCCTTTATCCCTATTCTCTGGTTTTGTTAAACAGAGCTTAGAGAGAGACATGGTGATCAAAGACCTTGTAGTGGAGATCCCCATTGCCATTGCAGAAAAGCAACAAAATCATGAAAATAATCAACCCTATCCCTTTTTTCTCCTTTACTATTTTCTTTGATTCAATAATCACTGATTCTCCAAATGTCAACAGTGCTCCAGCAGTTTCTAGATGCTTGCAGCACTAACATATATGTAGTTCTAGAATAGGGTGTTTCTCTTATAGTATAGCCAAGATAAATATAAAAATGGTGCAAGCGCGGTGACCAATTATAAGCTCGACAAGGTTTGAGGGTTTTAGCCAAGGCAAAAGCTCACTTACTGAAGGATATTACTGCAAGACCCTCGTTAGCAATATGCACCCACATACTTGTCCAACTGACATCCATACTCCACCTAAGGTGAAATACGTGCAAAATATCAAACATGAATGTAAGAATAAACCAACATTATATTGTTCCAATAATTTCTTTTCATTGCAATCAGGTTTCCATGTGAACTTACTTTTCCATAATATGATGTGTGTCCCAGCCAACAAACAACATGCCAAAATACATGGATCCCATAGCGAAGACAAAATGGAAAAATCCGTAAGCATATGGTACGTCGTCTTCTGACTCTGCTACATTTCTAAGCTGCAAATATTTGAGGAATTCTTTTATTTAAGTCTTATATTCCATCACTAACTTTCATTGATCTGACCATTTGTTAAGTTGAAAAGAACAACATACATGTATACATTTGTAGTCCTCGCCCGTTGAAAAAGCAGATGCAGCAATGCTGATCAGCTCAGCCACAAAACTCTGCAAAAGTTAAAATGTCAATGAACTATTTAATGTATTTACATAGCAACCTTGACTGGATAAAGATTGTACTTACTATCATGATTTTCCAATCTGCGCCTGCACCAGCTTTTTCTTTCTTGTAGCAATCTGTCTCTGGCTCACTATCCATGCGTAATTTCACAAAAGAAAAAGAAAATAACAGGGTTGTAACACAAATTATTGTCCAATCTAATATTCAGCCACATTTGTAGTAATTAAGTTTAAACGTTTTACCTTCTAATTGCTGAATAGCATAGGAATACACTGTATGCACCCACTAGTCCTGGCTCCATATAGAATCCCTTGACCTAATTTAGAGAACGTGTAACAAATTCACAAGAGTATTCATAATAGAAAAAGTATTTCACTCCTTTTCCGATTCTTAGTATTTGATCTATAATTACCTTGGACTTCCATGATATTAGAAGCATCAGGTACATCAACACTAGTGTGGTGCCAATGAATGCGATGTTCATCCAGCAGGCGGTGTACCACACAGACATCAATATGATCCCTACCATAGAGCCACTATATGCTATGATAGAGACGGCAACCACCTCAAGGTAGCTGAAAGTTAATTCAAGGTCATCAAATGGAAACAACAATTACACTTACAAATGGGTTTATACACCTAAAATGAAATTAGTGTGATAAAGAAAACCCACCGGTTTTCAAAATTTCTATGGCACCATTTGTAGTTCAAACGTGTGATGAATCTAACTACACTTAGGAGCTGAATAAAAAGAAATACCCTGTTCAATTCCAAATACAAGATAACCACTTATTACTTCCTGAAACGGAAAGGTAGTAACAAATGTTTGAATAGCTAGATGAGGTACCCTGCTCCAAAATGTGAAACTTTCCCTGAAAATAATTTAGACAAAAACACCATCATCAGCAGGGGCATAAAGTAGTGGAATTTCTTACTTATTACAAGTTATAGGACAGTTTAGTAGTGGAACTAACCATAGAGTTCAATCCAGTAAGATGGTGCCAATGTAGATATTATTAAGGAGCCCATCAAGAGGACACCCTTTACTATCCACCACTGGGAGTGCCACGAGTTTCTACGGTCATTAACCTTTCTTGTGTACATTGTAGAGAAGAACATAATTGAGAAAAAGAGCTGATGGACATTTTGTTAAGGCCAACACAAAGAAATGGAGATAAAATGTTTCTTGGATGAAAGTTTTAAAGGATACGAAGGAGGTCAGACTTATTATTAAGACAACCTCCGCTGCTAGGCAGTCTCTGTTGCCTAGACATCCGATGAGGCGCTGTCCCTCAAAGAATGTTATGTGGTTTTCTCTAACAGCCCATGCAGAGAGGCTGGCGAGAAGGAATAAGATGGCATAGAAGTAGCGGGCCACCATTGGGTTAGGACCCTTATAGAAACGATGGCAGTGTGAGTCCTCTCTGCACATATTTCCATGACCACCATCTCTCTCACCATTCCTCTCAGTCCGCATCATGCTGGTGCCTACAATCTAAAAGCATAGCACATGAGAGGAGATTAAGAACAAAATAATTTTGCTTGTGCACAATCAACTCCAAATATTTAGATTACTTTGCACTAAAATATAATAAATGAAATCAACAAAAAACATTACGTCATTTAACCATGAATTTCACTAGCTATTACATTTCACCATTTTCTATAGATAATGGAGTTGTAATCAAATGGAAAGAGTCTATTCCAGCCCTGGTACATTATGATATAAAAACAAGTTGGAGGTGAATTCATGGAGCAACCTTCACTTTTAGCGCTAAGTGGAGAACCTCCTTATACCATTTTGCTTCTGGTTGTTCTATCACAAATACCGTGAACCACCACATGCCATTGGTAGATATATTTGATAGGAAAAAGAGGACAAGGAATGTATAATAACATATGTAAAGTAATTCAAATATAAAAGGTGTAGTTTTACAACAATTGAACATCCAAATAAAAATCTGATTACACTTCCATTCCTTTCAATTAGACCTTCAAAATAAGATCTCACTAAAGTACATTTTGATGATAAATGGTGAAGTTACTTTTTATAAGAATAAAAATTACTTCTCATACATTGATTGAGTGTTACTTCCTGCCTTATTCACGGACAACAAAGTTACTTTTTAAAATTGTAGAATTATGTTTTAGAAATAAAAATGTTACTTTTACCTTTTTATTCATAAGTAACATTAATCAATTGGAAAGTTACTTTTCTATCACAAGTGTAGTTCACATTAAAATATTGAATTTACTTGGTAGAAAACCAAAAAACTCTTTTTTATATCAAATGTTAATTGCTACCACATCATATAACACAAAATTACTTCTTTGCACATAAAATGTTACTTCCTACCACACTGAAGTACTTTGAATCGAAATGGTGAACTACCTATTATAACACAAAAATTATTTCACTGCATACAAAATTTACTTCCTACTACATTGAACTAGCACAACTCATAACAGCGGGTGAAGGTACTTCTTACAAAACAAAAGAAATACATCCTTTTTGTTTCAAATGTTGCTTTCTATCACATATGTAGTTGTATAAAATCAAAATGATGATGAAGTTACTTGTTGTAAACAGAAATTAATTCTATGCATATCAAATGTTACTTCCTACCACATCTGAATTGGTATGAAGTAATACAAATTAAAATGGTGTAAAGTTACATTCTACCAATTGAAGTAGTGCAAATTAAAATGTTAAACTTATCTTTTTTATAAAGATTACTTTTTAGTAATCAGATTTATATTTCCAATAGGGGTGACAAGTATATGCTGAATCTCCATACATATTAGGACAGCAACGGCATAAGTCTTCTAATATGTATATTCTATTGTGTTGTCTTACATGATTGTGAAAATAAAAGCGGTATAAATAAGCTAGAAAGTTAAGCCTTTAGCAAGACATGAAATAGAACACACAAAAAAAAAATATAGAACTCTATCTCTTTCTTTGACTCTCCGTGCAGCTAGGTTGTATACTTGGGCATCTCATCAACTGAGCCATCAAGTTAATTGTTGACAGTTAGTAGTAATAGGTCTCTGGCTACAATTAGACCTCTGTAATATTAGGTATAGTGAGCTCAACCCTTCTAGTGCTTGGCGTAGTTTGTTGGAGACGTTGTTGCTGATATTTTTGTTTTTGAAGGCTATTTGAAGCTAGCAGCATTTGACATATATATAGACATATAGTCTTCAGTTGTAAATACAGTGTGGCTGAAATCTTAGTAAGCAAGAAGTCACTATATGGTGTATCTGAATTGGTGTGATTGACTCATTGGAGCAATTAGATCACATGTTATAGAATAGACATGTCACATCATGTTAACAATAATTTTTTCTATGTTCATGTAGTAGGTTACATTGTTTGGTTTTCCTTAGATTGGAGAAGAACAAATAGATCCTGAAGGTTCTGCACATCAAAAAAGTGTAGAAGTATATATGTACAATTTTTTAAATATTTTTGTACAGTTTTTGTAGTTTGGAATAGGTAGCCATGATGCTATGGGAACTGTTTATTCCGCAATATTGTATAGTTTTCTTTACCTGGTTATATATAAAGGAAGCCCAATTATATAACTACGGATTTGTGTAGCATACTTGTGCAGTTTAGTACTTTCTCTCACTATTAAGTGAGTAAATGTTAGTAGTGGTTTGCTCCACAAGGTGTCCGCAGAACAGTGAATTGATTATCGTGACTGCTCATGTGCACATCTAACTTTAGATATTGATTACAACTAACCAGTAACTAACATGTTATAATTCAGACTACCCTTAATACTGAACGCTAGTCTTTCACGTGATGTGGGTGGGACCAAACAAGCAATAATAATATATTCTCTTTTTTGAAAACTTGTCTTAGATATTAATTTTGTAACTCAAACCACGTATGTAGCACTCCCTATGTATCAAAATAGATGACAATGTTGACTTTTGATTACAAATTTGACCACTCATTTTATTCAAAAAATATGCAAAAACACGAAAATATGAATCATGCTTAAAATACTTTAGACGATGAAGTGAGTCATAAATAATTTTTTTGAAAATTATTAAATTTTTTAATAAGACGGACAGTCAAACTCAGGATCAAAAGTCAACGGTTTCATCTGTTTTGATACGAAGGGAGTACTATATAATAAACCTACACAACACTACCAAAAACAACTAACTAAAAATTGCTTTTAAATCCTAATGAATTAAACCTGTTTGCACGGTGCTCATCTCTAATTAATCAATAGTAACGAATTGAACAACAATGTAATGGTATGAAAATTAGGGGAAATACGTACCTCACTAGACATAGTACTATGGGATGATCGAGTCTCAATTAATAATAAGTAGTACGGAGCGAGCTAGTTTCCTCCTGAAGTTGTGAGCGAGGTGGACTTGCTGTCTGCACGCACCAGCAGCTCGCTAGCGCGAAGGCGATGTGCTGAGAGTGCGGCGTTAGTTCCAGAATGAAGCTGTGGCTGTGGCATCGATCTCTGGACGGCGACGCTTTCTTATAGGATCAGAGCAATGCCGGCCCCCGACAGGTGATCGACACTCGACAAGGCCACGCCAAGCTCGTTGATCTGATGCCATACTCTGTTTGGCACTATGATCTCTTAACTAATGGTTTCTGTTATCTTGTGTCTGACAGCACTAGCTAGCTCGACAAGACCACATGCACCTGGTTGGATTATTGCTTCAAAAACCTCTACACCGGCCCGGCCGGCTTGTTTACTGGCACTAGCATTTTGGCGATGACCCGCCCAACTTAAAGACCATCCAAATCCAGCGCCTGTTTCCGTTAATGTGCGGGGCAAAAGAGCGAGAGGCCCAACGGGGAGGTTGTTACAGATTATTTTCGTTCATTCGATCGATCGTTAAGCCTGCCTGTCCCTTTCACGACAGCATATATAGCAGTGCTGGCTCTCATGCATGGACACAGTCACGCAGCTAGCTGCAGCAAACGATCGAGTAAGAACATCTAGGAAAATACTACAACAACAACAAAGCTTTTTTTGTTCCAAACGAGTTGGGGTAGACTAGAGATGAAACCCAAAAGACACAAAGGTCATGGTTCAGACACGTTGATAGCTAGTTTCCAAGCGCTCCTATCCAAAGCTAACTCCTCAGAGATATCCCAATCTTTAAGGTCTCTCTTAACCGACTCGTCCCAAGTCAGTTTAGGTCTACCTCTACCCCTCTTTACCTTATCAACACGCTTTAGCACCCCACTACGCACCGGCGCCTCCGGAGTCCTCCGTTGGACATGACCAAACCATCTCAACCGATGTTGGGTAAGTTTCTCCTCAATTGGTGCCAACCCTACCATTTCCCGAATAGCTTCGTTCCGGACTCTATCCCTCCTTGTGTGCCCGCAAAACCACCGTAACAATCGCATCTCTACTACACTCAGTTGCTGGACATGTCGCCTTTTTGTAGGCCAACATTCAGCACCGTATAACATTGCCGGGCGAATCATTATCCCATAGAACTTACCTTTTAGCTTTTGTGGCACCCTTCTGTCACAGAGGACTTCAGAAGCTTGACGCCATTTTAACCAACCAGCTGAGATTCTATGCCTAACATCTTCATCAATGTCGCCATCTTTTTGTAGCATCGAACCTAAATACCGAAAAGTGTTCTTATGGGCCACCACTTGCCCATCGAGACTAACGTCACCACTCTCATGCCTAGATGCGCTGAAATCGCACATCATGTACTCGGTCTTGGTCCTACTAAGTCTGAACCCTTTTGACTCTAACATTCGTCTCCACAGCTCTAACTTCCTATTTACCCCTGCTCTACTCTCGTTCACTAGCACCACATCATCAGCAAAGAGCATATACCCAGGGATATCACCTTGTATGTCCCTTGTGACTTCATCCATCACCAAAGCAAATAAATAAGGGCTCAATGCCGACCCCTGACAACCTCTAGGAAAATAGATTTAAATAAATTTTCAGATAAAATAGACAAATAATTTTAGGGACGGGTGGCGTCACCGGCCCCTAGATAGCCTCTAAAAATCAATTTCAGAGTTAATATACAAGAATAGCATACCCCATAGAGTCACAAGTGACTGTGTAGTATGGTGGTAAGATACATTCGAGGTAGACAATTCGGATCTCAAGTGATGCAAGTGTGCATATTTCGTCAAAAAAAATATAGCTTGATACTAAATGGTGGTGCCTGGTTAGTTGGAATATTTTTTTCTTTTTTCTTTTACTATTTCTTTTATATATATATGAATTTTTAGGGGTGGGTCAGGACACGACCCGCCCCTAAAAATTATTTTCAGGAGCGAACACGTTAACCACCCCTAAAATACCATTTTTAGCTTTGAGAACAAGGGGTACCTGCCCGCCCCTAAAAACCTTTTCTGTAGTAGCGAATATCATAAAAATAAGAATATGTGTAGCTAAGCAGAGAAGAAGGAAAAGAAAAAATCAACATAATAAAACTAGATAATGCATGTGATTAATATGGGTAGTCCTTTTTTGCTTCTAGTAAAAAATGTCGGCAAAAAATTTTCTCACTATTGCCACGCATTTGTATACTAAGACAAAAAGAATATCAAAGCAAAAAAAACGCAGTCACTTGTTAGTTGTACATGCAGCAACATGCAACCATGGCTTGTTCAAAATATAACTAAAAGATGGAAAAGGACATGCATGATCCCAAGATCTCCATGCACAAACAGGTGTGCATGCCAATTCTGGTGGTGTTAGGAATACCGATTTATTTGGATCTAGATCTATCTTCACATTCCGCAAGACATATTCTCTACCAAATACATAGTTGCATGTGGCTTATCCAATGCCATTCTCTGCAGAGTTTTAGTCTACTAGTAACTAATTGTTAGTCAAGTTGAAACAGTCCAATATGCAATTACGTGGTTATGATATATGGTGTTTCTATTATTAGTCCTTGCACTCTCTATTTATACATATAACTTACAATCTAAATCATCAAAGGCTGCTCACATCCAACAAAGTATACGTAGAAAGTTTAAGTTTGAATATGGATGCAAGATATGTTGCTATGTGTTTATTCCTCGTACTTGTTTCACACGGAGATCCTACATTGGCAGGTTTGTGTTTCATGGATCTTTGTCATTTTCAATATATTCATATATATCTGATAACAGATTGATACATAAGGCATCTGCCGAATTTTGGTTTTTTATTTGTTTTTTCCATCGAGTATTGAATATTAGTGCAAATTTGATGACTAGTTTATTGTGATTAAAATCAAGTGTGGTTATAGTCTACTAATGCATGAATATATTTCTTGCAGAAACTTGCAGGCAGTTTGTTAAACCGCATCCATTCTGCTTTAGTGCTATGTGCAAGGCGAATTGTTATTTGGAAGGCAAATTCTCTGATGGTTCATATGTAAAAGGATATGAATGTCAATCACATGCATTCCACTCCGTGTGTGTTTGCTATTTGTGCAAAAATTAGTCATGTCAAATAGAACTCAAGATATCCTCTTGTGTTCCAATCCATTGTCATGAGTATTGTCCAAATAATTATATTGTAGCACAGTTAACTAGTTAGCTTTCTTCTATCCATAGATAGTATTGGTTAACTAGTCATTTTTCTAGACTTCTCTTTTTTTTGTGCTAATTTCTCATGTATGTTTGCTTTGGCAGTTTTATGTCAAGAAACACTATGTTTTTAGTGGCTAGACACTTCAATAATAGATTGTATTCCCTTCTGAATATTTGTAAGACTTTTTTTGGGTTCTTATTTTTCTGTTAATTTAGCCATATCATGACCTTTATTCTTGAAATTAGTGCATCTAATTTCCTTCCATTTGCTCTAGAGGCATGTGTATTTTTTGATATGTTCATCAATATTCTTGGCTTTCATCAACATCTCCAGCAATATTACCACCAGCTTGTAATTAAATTTGGCGGAGGAAGAAACAAAATAAGGTAAAAAAATGCAAAAACAAAAAAGTAACAAGGCATAATCCAAAGAACGCGCACAGATATATGCAAGACAATGCCATAAGTGCTCTAGACATATATCCAAACTATTTGTCGTCATAACATTGATATATAAAAGTATAATAGAATTTCATTCGTTTATAATATATTTTCTAGATTATAAAGTATGTTTTACAAAAAAATCATGTTAAATCTTATTAAACATCACTGCATCGTCGTGGTGTGCTACTAGCTGCTTCCAGTTTGTCCATGCTTAGCAAGCCTGAAATCAAAGAGCTTTGCATTATAAATTTTTCCAAGAAAAACACAGCGAGCCTGATTATGATACGGTAAAAATGGCTCAATCTGGATTCTGGAATGAAAAACATAAGGCACTGTAAAGGTGAAGCAAGCATCCCTCTCTTCCCCTTGACTGCTAGTACTCCGTACAATATAGTAATACCTAATACGCCCAAATCGTTAGCAGTAGCAACAACCAAGATTAGTACTCCCCTCCCTCCCTCCATCCATCCAACAAAGTGTTCCATTTTTAGTTAACCTCAAAGCAACAGGTTTGTGCGGAGGAGAAACGACATGCTGGTGGTGCCCTTCATCAAAGCCGTGAAAAATCTCTCTGTCTTGGGCAGTTACCGCTTGATCGGTGTTTGTGTAATCAAATCCCGATCGATGGTGGCATTTGGGTCGCCTGATGTTTGGACTGTTAGTAGTTATTTGCTGTCATGGGCACTTAGCAAAAATTTAGTGGACTGTCCCAGAAGTTAACTAATAATAACCTGGCATGGCGCCAAAACTTTAACAAATATAGAGACTTGAAGTTTCAGGCTGTAGCAAAATTTACAGATAAACAGACTGGAGCCAAGTATGGCATCAAAGAGAGGAGAACTCAAGGAAGTACAGATCCAACTCTGTACATTCTGATGTTTTGTGCGGTGCCAGGGCCATCGGTTCTTTGGTTCTTCCCGAATGAATCCAATGCTTCGCATTCCCTTTTCTGTTTGGTTTTTTTTTTTGCTTGTTTTTTGTTTGTTTGTTTTGGGTTTGGCAGTGCAGGGGGAGACGCCTCCTGCCTCTGAGCGACTGAGCCTCTCTCCCGTTCTTTCCGACGACCACTGCTGACTGCACTGCACGGAGAAATTTTAGAATTTGTGACTTAATCCGCACGCCTCACGGGAATTGACATCCAATTCGTAAGATTTTCAGAATTTGACACCGCAAATTTTTTCAGTTTGGGTGTTTCTCTTTCTTTCTCTCTAATTTCTCTCTTTTCTGTTTTCTTTTCACGCGAAGGGTGGGAGGAGAGAAGAAAAAAAGGCAAAATAGGCACTTTGGTCTTTCAACTTTGCTCCAAGAGTCAATTTGGTCCCTCAATTTTCAAAAAGAACAATTGGGTCCCTCAACTTTTGTTTTTAGGTCAAATTTATCCCTATCTTGATGTAATGCTCCATAATACCATGAGACTAATGCTAAAAAGTCATTGTTACCCTTGGTTATTTCCTCTCATATGCATGATATTCTTATATGATCTAGACTAAATTAAATACGAAAGAGCATTTCAACAAATACGAGAGACATCAAATCAGCCGACAGAATAAAGATCTATTATGACCTATTATTGATTAATTGCAACTATATAATAATGGAAATTGAGTATAAGAAGGAGTTAAGGGTAAAAATGACTTTTGACATTTATCTCATGGTATTATGGAGTATCATATTAATATATGGACAAATTTGGCCTAAAAATAAAAATTGAGGGATCAAATTGGTCTTTTTGAAAGTTGAGAAACCAACTTGATCTTAGAGTAAAGTTGAAGAATCAAAATGCCTATTTTGAAAAAAAAAAGACCACGACGGATCGATCGAGTTCCGATGGCCCTCCACGACGGCGCGCTCTCCATCTCCGGCGCCGCCCTCACCGCGCTCCTCCACCGCTGCGCCGCCGCCACCGGCGACTGCGACGGCCTCCTCTTCGGCCGCGTCTCCCACCGCCCCGCGGCGCCCGCCGCCCTCTCCGACTACGACGACCTCGCCGCCGCCCCGCCCGCCCCCGCGCTCTCCATCTCCGTCTCCGGCCACTGCTCCCTCTCACACCCCTCCTCCCTCTCCGATCCCCTCGGCCAATTCCAGCCCCCCTCCTCGGATCCCTCCTCCGCCGTCGGCTTCTTCTCCTCCCGCCGCCGCACCGCGCTCCGCCCCTCCATGCGCGAGGTCGCCCTCGCCCACTCCCTCTCCAAGACCCTACAAGGCCGCACCACCGCCCACCCCCTCCTCTTCATCCTCGTCTCCCCCTCCGCCTCCCCCAACTTCTCCACCCACTCCTACGACTACCGCGCCTTCCTCCTCCTCGCCTCCCGCCTCGTCCCGGCCTCGCTCACCGTCGTCAACGCCGGCCCCGGCTTCAGGGATCAGTACCATGCCTTCTCCCCGGAGTCTCCCATGCCCTGCCTGCCATCCTCGCCTGCGGCCACAGGTCACGCTCACACCATTGGAGAACACAAGGCGGTCGATGAAATGGTCGACGGGTTTGGGATCGGGAGGCTGCAAGGGATCCTGGGCTCTGCGGCAGGGCAGGCGGCGGAGATGTATGACATGTATGCAGGGATGCTCAGGAAGATGGAGAAGCTTGCCAGGGAGGTGGAGAAGAGCAATATCCGTGTTCTCGAGCAGGTATGTTTCGCAAATCCTGAAATTCCTATCTATGCTGTTACTGCTCATAAATTCATTCTCCTGCAGAACTGCGTTTGTGTGTAATTGGCTTGTTGGTTAAACTGCCTGGTGGTAGAAATGTGAAATGTTTGAATACAGAGACTGAGAATTTGTAGTAGTTTCTTTCCTGCTTCTTGCATTGTGGATGTTTGGTAGATGGGAAACCTATATACACGCCTTGATTAGTTGCTTGCCTCTATATTAAAAAAAAAGACTTTGCTGGGATTGATCGTTACAATATCCAGATTTACCGTTGCTTAAAGTGTCGTGTAACATCAAATGCTGCCATCTAACAGAAGCCGTTTATGAGTCCCCTAAGCATTCATGGGGAATTGGCTGAAGTCTCTCATGCACTACCTATTTCAAACTAGTTGCGTGTGTTAGTATTGAACTATCCATAGTGGGCTAAGAGGCACTATCTATTAGACAACTCTTGCATTTTAACTTTCACGAGTAAGAACTCTTACAATCTTGTATTTGTCATCTTGTTGATTGCATTAGGCAAGGAACATCAAGATTTAATAACAAAAAAAGGAACAGAGAAGCAAGGTTCTCAATTCAAGCACGTGCAATAAGAATGACCCGAAAATCTGATAAGGCGATACGATCATTGCATAGTGCTGCACTATCTTTGTCTTCCAATCTTGGAGCCTGGAAAGATGGCTTATGCCAGGCGACACCATAAAATAGTTGTCTAGTGGTGGCAACTGGAGTCTGTGGTAAAACAACTCTGTAGGTCTGCATCTTTTGTACTTCATGGCAAGCAAATGTAGTAAATTGTGACTTGGAGTAAGAGATCGAGGAAGTGGTGGTTGGCCTCCTTTTCTGGTTTCAGACTCATAATTTGTCACTCTCTGTTTGGATTCTTACACTCACTGACCCCTGTGCAACACTTGGGGCCCTGTGAAAATTCCCAATGGCAGGAGTCGAATTCCAAAAGTTAAGTAGGTGCTTGCTCTCTTGTAGATTGCTATTGGAATTACTTCCCATGAAAAGATAATACTTGGCTGCATTGAAAATTCCAGGCCCTTGTCCTCTTATCAGATTCTTTTTCCCCGACTGCTTCCTCAGCTGTTAGTTGTTACTTAGCTGTTGAGGGATATATGTTCATCAGTTATTGATAATATGTTCTTTCACTCTTTCATTGAATTGCTTTCAGAAGTTGATTTTGTTATCTTTTGTCTATATTGTTTTTTGTAGGAAAATCGGAACCTGCTGCTGAGGTACAGATGTGCAGGAATGGAATAGGACCAAAGTGTTTGTTGGTCTTACTAAGGTATGTATCGCAAGTTGAGGGGTTCTTCTTAGTATGTCATGCAGATTTAAAATGGCTTGAATTGTTCATTATTAGTTCCAAGTTACACTCATATATTGTTTTT
Source organism: Panicum virgatum (assembly GCF_016808335.1). Lineage (NCBI taxonomy): Eukaryota > Viridiplantae > Streptophyta > Magnoliopsida > Poales > Poaceae > Panicum > Panicum virgatum. The sequence continues at coordinate 652,010 of NC_053152.1, forward strand.
TATGTCACCTTACTGTTGTGACTGACTGCTTTTGGTATAGTAATCAAATGATTGTGAAGATAACCATAACATAATTTTTTTATGGGAAATTGGAGGGGCGCTGCCTTTCATATTACTACTGTGGATAGGAATAGCCATAGTCTAGTAAAGTAGCCTGTTGCAAAGTTAAATTATTCTAAAGCTAAGAAACATGAAACATCAGATATGCTGTCTGAAAAAGCTTCAGTTCACCACTCTCTTGGTGTGCTAGCTGGTGCATGTTGGTCCGTTTCTTTGCAGGCCAGGCTACCTGGAGCTGATCAAGGTTCTCTCCTTTATCTTAACTACACTACCTATGAAGCTCCCACAGTTCAGTTGTGCGCTGTTGTTTTGCTTTCCTGGAGTTAGTCCTCATGCAGTATATGCGTTGTGTCACGAGTTGGAAACAGTGCATTGTGTGTTAAGATTCCAACTTGTTTTGCTATGTGGTGGCTGGACATGGTAGTTACATTTTTTTTTATCTTTGTTTGATACCATCACTTGTGTATACTCTACATTGCACATGTGGTCGACAGCCCGGGTGGTCATTGGCAGTAGCAGTATTGATAGTTTTTTGGTTCCTGTTGTTATTATGATCATCATCATGTGCTGAATTGCTGATGGCTGTTTTCATCTGGTTTTGCAGGGTTACTCTAAGGCATATATGATGCCGGAGGTTTGTCCTCCAAGTTGGGAGCTGATAGTGTGCATTGGAGTGGCATGCATCGAGTAGGAACTAGGGGATGGTGGAGTGTGTGTTGAAAGCATGTGTTTGTGTGGAAGAAGGTGCATGGCGCCTGAGGATGGATGATAGAGCAAGATGAGTCGGACAGAAACGGTTTTGTGTATGGTAGCAGGTTGGTGTAAGTTTGATGCATGAAGCATCAGCATTAATATGAGTGGAGTAATCAGTAATGTAATGCAATCCTTGTTGGAGCTTTCCTATCAGTCGTTGCTGAAGAATTGGACGGAAAAGTGCTTTCGCTTGCTCACTACATGCAATGCTTTCATGTACAGTACAGTATAGTATATTATTTTTTTTCATTTGATTTCGTGGCGTACAGAAGCTTATTACGGTACCAGTAGAGAGTTGAACTATCTATCTATTCCAGGGACTTGGATCAGGTGCTGTTGTAGTAGCAACTGCAACTTTGACAGTCGCGGTACCGATGCTGTCCAAATGTGATCTGACGGCTCCGTGTAAAAGGGGCTCCGTGTAAAAGGGCACTGTTTGTTCGTCTTCTTCCTTTCTCCCACACTATTCTCCTCTCTCCTGTGTGAAGTCTCGTCTTCTCTCTTCTTCCTTGTGAAGGACGGAAGGTTTTTGGGTGCCAAGCTGGCGTCGACTGAAATCGAAGGTAGGCAGCAGAGATAACAAAAGGCAACAAAAATCAACATCCAAATTGATCCCTTGCAGAAAATGACACCACGCGCAGCACACAAGCTCTTTCAAGTTCCACGATTCCATCTTTCAAGCTCATGGTTCCCTAAACCTAATCATGCAAGGCTTGAGAAAAAACCAAAACGGAGAGAAGTGAACAAAACACCAAGATATCCTGAATACTTGCCCTTCAGACTTGAGCCATCTCTCATGATTTTTAATCTGAGTGATACTATTTTTTGTTTGGTTAAAATCAAAGCCTTAACTGAGTACTGACGCAAAATAAGTCAAATATGCTGCTGCCCAAATCGTTCTCAACTGAAGCAAAATCAAATGCATACCACCACACCAAAGGTTAAGCATGAATCTTTAGTTGTAGCTGCAAATCGCTATGCTCAGTTAAGAAGAACAGGAAGGGGATGAAAAGGAAGGACGGAAGGAGCCAAATCCAAGCTAAGGATAAATAGGACAACGCTGGGGCCTACTTTTCTTGTAAACATTGGATGGGATTTGGACGCCATCCGTCCTGTGACTGCCAAAGTTGCAGTCGTTACTATGACTGCACCTGATCCCGGTCCCCTATTCCAGAATAAGGTACTGATCGGTAGGTGACTTTGTATGAAGAATGAATTTATAAAGAGAAGGGAAGGGAAGATGCCCACTCTGAAAAGGACTTGTGAATTGTGATGTGACGATGATTCAGGGAGGGAGGACGCTCCCAAGGACAGGTGTTCCTGCGGCTGCGGCCTGCAGTGGTGGAGACTGGAAACGATGCCTGCCTGCTGCTGGAGGGAGGGAGCATCTATCATGTGTTGGATAGATGAGCATGACTCCATTTGGGTAAATGCAAGGCCAACACATGCCACCACTGGTCATCGTTATCTGATAAGTCAACGTCAGCGTACTTGGAGGCTGGTTTGCCTGGATTCTGGATGCGAACTCCCTCCGTAGCACCTTCGTACGGCACCATCCGTTGACCATTGATTAGTAAGTTCAAAGTCAGCTTCCTTGCCTTTCTTTGATCACTGAATTTTTTTTTCTGGCATTTGCAAGCGGGTGAAGTGGACCGGATCATCCCTGTGCGTGACACCATCCATGCATCATGCATTGTGTAACAACCGAACGGCCGTCAATTGGTTGTGTAGTGTATAGGAGATATATATATATATAAGTAGGATGCTGCAGCCCATCTTCAGGGATAGCTCACATTTAGCAATGCAAGGAGCGTTCTTTGTTCATTTCTTTCTATGATGATGAAAGAGGCTTCATTACCAACTTTGGTGTTTTGTACATAAGAAATTATGCAGCCCTTTTTTCTGGTAATAATTAAAACCTCAAAGCACCTTTTTATTTATCCTCTTGAGTTTCATGAGGTTTTGCTATTATACACTCCGTTGAAAAAAAAATATTACTTGGGAGAGGGATACAAAGGCAGGCGGATAGGGTGTGGCAGGCTTGCCTTGGCACTTTGGCAACCAAAGCAGGAGAACATATATCGTGTTACATGCGGATTAGGTGTTACAATGTTACCAAACAAAAAATAGCACCTAAATCGGTACACGTAAAATTGTAACCAGAATATGAATTGATGGAGGACACAATTATCTACGTGCATGGAAAAATTGAGCTTGAACCAAAGATTAATGCAAGTAGGAAAAAAAGAAATCAGAATATGAATTGTGGGTCTGAACAGTTCCACCCGCAATATGTAGGTGCTAATAAATTTCCCTTCTTTTTGTTTCACTTTGCACAAATATTTATTCAAGCTTAAATTTTGCATGCACGTAGTGACGTACTCGTAGATGATTGCTTACTCTATCTATCTATATTGTTTATATAATTTTACATGCACATCATGCATGGTAATGTCTAAAAAGTTGGTAACACATGATATGTTGTCGGCAAAGCAGATAGAGCCTTCCCAGGAAGATGAAGACGAGTGCTTTGCTTATCAGGGTGAGGCGACTACTAGGCTGATGACCATATCATATCGGACAGACAGCATGGGATTGCGTGTCGCTGACAAAGACACGACGAACGGAACGGAACGGAACGGAATACGCCGAGCCGTCCCGGGGAGGCCGGGACCAGCCAGCAACTCTCCAGAGCAAGTGCACGCGTCGCAGCCTCCACTCACGCTCTGATTTCACCAGCCAAGGCCCAGGGCCCACTTATTGGTGACACGGGTACGCCGCGCACCCGGTATGTTTAGGCTTGGCGTTTCGTACCAGGCAGGCTGTACGATGCAGTCCTGGTCCGTCCTGTCCTCCCCTCCCCCCCCGCATCGTCCTTCCCCACTTACTCCGCTCCTCTTCCCTTTTTCCATTTCTGCCCCCGCAGGTACGCCCTCCGTACCGTACCTTAGCTCCAATCAGATTCCCATACCACTCGTCAAATTCCCGTGATATCCCCGCTGACTGCCGACCAGCCTATAGTAGCGTAGGGGCAAACATGGAAAAACACACACGCAACTCGCCGCGCCCGGAACAACACGTTCCAGGGGCACTCTTGGCATCACAAAAATAATCTCCGCTGAATCGGTGGTTTGTTAGGCCTGGTTTAGTTCCCAAAATTTTTCCTACACTACCCGTCACATCGAATCTTTCGACACATGCATGAAGCATTAAATGTAGTTAAAAAAAATAATTAATTACACAGTCTAACTGATTAGTACGAGATGTATCTTTTAAACCTAATTAATTCATAATTGAATATTATTTATCAAATAATAACGAAACGTGCTAAATGACTTTTCACACAACTTTTCACGAACTAGTACTGCTAGTCCCTCGCCGGCCATCATTCTGCGCCTCCATTCCTCTTCCTCACCTGCACCCACTGATTCAGCTCAAGAATCGCCCATGGCAGCCGCAGCCCACCGGCACCACAAGCGCCGCCGCATCTCCCCGGCCCCTACCCCCACCACCACCGCGCCCCCTCTGGACTCGCTCGCCGACGAGCTCCTCTTCCTCGTCCTCGACCGCGTCGCCGCCGCCGACCCTCGCGCGCTCAAGTCCTTCGCCCTCGCCTCCTGCGCCTGCCACGCTGCCGAGTCCCGCCACCGCCGCCTCCTCCGCCCGCTCCGCGCCGACCTCCTCCCCGCCGTGCTCGCCCGCTACCCGTCCGCCTCCCGCCTCGACCTCTCCCTCTGCGCGCGCGTCCCCGACGCCGCCCTCGCCGCCGTCCCCACCGGATCCTCCCTCCGCGCCCTCGACCTCTCCCGCTCCGGGGGGTTCGGCGCCGCGGGCCTCGCCGCGCTCGCCGGGGCCTGCCCGGACCTCGACGACCTCGACCTCTCCAATGGGGTCCATCTCGGGGACGCCGCGGCGGCCGAGGTGGCGCGGATGCGGGCCCTTCAGAGGCTGTCTCTCTCGCGCTGCAAGGCGCTCACCGACATGGGGCTCGGTTGCGTCGCCGTCGGCTGCCCCGACCTCAGGGAACTCTCGCTCAAGTGGTGCCTTGGGCTCACCGATTTGGGGCTCCACCTCCTCGCCCTCAAGTGCAAGAAACTCACCAGCCTGGATCTCTCCTACACCATGGTGAGCGCTATAGCTTTCTTCATATCCTCACCCTTTCTGCTTGTGCTTGGATCAAGGCGGCGGAAAATTCTGTCTTTGATTTCCTCCTGTAGTAATTTTCTTGGTATCAAGGCATGGGATCTCCCCTCTTAATCCATCTTACTAGAAGTACTTCGTTTTATTTTCCCCCTTGCTAAAACTACTGGATTCGGTTAGTGCTTAGGGGATTGGACCACTGCAGTGTATAGTACTGTATTCTTGATCTGCAAGTGCTCTTATCGATACATAGCAATTGATCTATGCAACAAAGGATAACAAGTTTTGGTACCCAATTTTATTTTGTCTTCTCGCCTCTACGTTTTGTGTGGCCATAGATTCAGTTTCTTATGCACTCCCGTGAGTACCATACGCACCTATCATACCGTGCTCAACTAATGGAAACATATCTTGCATTCTTGCAGATCACAAAACAGAGCTTTCTTGCCATCATGAAGCTACCCAATCTCCAGGTGTTGACACTGGTGGGGTGTATTGGAATTGATGATGATGCTCTTGGCAGTCTTGACAAAGAATGCAGTAAATCACTACAGGTGAGTAATCATGTTGACACTATTATGTTCTGCTGAACTCTGTAGATGCCTGATCTGAAGTTCTGAACTAGTCGTGCTGTAATAAAACATGTGTTTGATACTAGCACAAAACTCTGCGTACTGACCTTGCATGTTTGCGCCGACGCAGGTTCTTGATATGTCTCATTGTCAGAATGTCACTGATGTGGGAGTTTCATCCATGGTGAAGTCAATACCGAATCTATTGGAACTGGATCTTTCGTACTGCTGTCATGTAAGTACCTAATCATCTAGTCGTGTTGTTGTATCATCTGGGTATAACTTGAGCCCTTGCAGCTTAATTTACATCCTTCTTGTAGCAGGTTACTCCTTCTATGGGGAGAAGCCTCCAAAAGATTACTAAACTGCGGATGCTGAAGCTGGAAGGCTGCAAATTCATGGCTGATGGACTTAAAGCCATTGGAAGCTCTTGTGTTTCTATCAGGGAGTTAAGTCTGAGCAAGTGCTCTGGAGTAACAGATACTGAACTCTCTTTTGCTGTGTCAAAACTAAAGAACCTGCTGAAGCTGGACATCACTTGTTGTCGCAATATCACTGATGTTTCAGTAGCTGCCATCACTAGTTCGTGCACTTCCCTCATCTCTCTGAGGATGGAGTCTTGTAGCCATGTTTCAAGTGGAGCACTCCAACTGATCGGGAAGAACTGTTCTCACTTGGAAGAGTTGGACCTTACTGACAGTGATTTGGATGACGAAGGTACTTACTGAACTGGTTATGACATACTTCTTTTGTCAAATCAAACGGCATAAAGTTGACTATGAATATTTTTTGTGCAGGTTTGAAAGCTCTCGCTGGATGCAGCAATCTCTCGAGCCTAAAAATTGGTATTTGCTTGAGGATAAGTGATGAAGGTCTCACCTACATTGGAAAATCTTGCCCAAAACTCCGAGACATTGATTTGTACAGGTCATTACTAGATGTGCCTTGTGGTTTTCTTTCTTTGGTTCATTTTCTCACTAAGCTGACTTGTAGTTTCTGTTTCAGGTGTGGAGGCATTAGTGATGATGGGGTTATTCAGATTGCTCAAGGAAGTCCAATGCTAGCATCTATCAATCTATCCTACTGTATAGAAATAACAGACCGTTCACTGATGTCCCTCTCAAAATGCACAAAGCTAAATACATTGGAGATTCGTGGTTGCCCCAAGGTTTCATCCGCTGGTCTCTCAGAAATAGCTATGGGTTGCAGGCTGCTTTCCAAGCTTGATATCAAGAAATGCTTTCAGATTAATGATGTTGGCATGCTCTACCTTTCCCAGTTCTCTCATTGCCTCCGTCAGGTATTAGATCTTTCTCCTGCAAACTGAAATCTAGTAGTACCATGTGTATTTTACTTTCAGTTGCGCTGATAGCATGTATGTCTCATTGCAGATAAACTTGTCATACTGTTCGGTCACCGACATTGGACTCCTTTCCCTTTCTAGCATATGTGGCTTGCAGAACATGACCATTGTGCATTTAGCAGGTATTACACCTAATGGCTTGACAGCTGCTCTCATGGTCTGTGGTGGTTTGACAAAAGTAAAGCTTCATGAAGCATTCAAATCCATGATGCCTGCTCATATGCTAAAGAGTGTTGAGGCGCGGGGTTGTATTTTCCAGTGGATCAATAAACCATTTAAGGTATTGTACATTGTGCTTTTGCCTTTCCTGTTTGCCTCTGCATTATGTTGAATCCTCCATCACACTGGCTTTCCTGCTTTGGATAATTGTATTTGGACACACACCAAACTTGGGAAAAACTCTAGTTCTATGAAACCATTATGTGTAGTTATGTTCAACTGTCTAGCAGGTTTTGTCCCCCTTTATTGTGGTGCCTTTGCTTTCCCCCCTTATAGATGGTATTGTAAAATAAATGAACATAGCACAGCCCTCCTCTTATAAGCTTTAGTGCTGAATGGAATTGTGCGTTTAGTAAAATTACAAACCTGTGAACGCCAAAGTTTCTAATAATAGGTGCTATCTTGTTCAGGTTGAGGTGGAACCTTGTGATGTATGGAAGCAACAGTCACAAGATGTGCTTGTACGATGAGAAGGCCTGGAGTGTAGCGATTGTGGGAAGGAAGGGCATTCGTCGTGGCAATGGATGCATTCTGGATTGGCGTCCGTTATGGGAAGCAGCAGTCACAAACTCACAAGCTCAAAATTTTGTAGTGTAATTGGTGTGATACTGTGGCTATACTTAAGTTTGAGCGGAGGTATGCTGATGCTGGACACTAGATGAGTATATGCAATCCCACCTTTGTTTGGTAAAGTGGCCAAACGAGGGGGCACGTCAAATTTTTGTGAAACGAAACCAGGAAGTTGTCGTGTGTTGTATACATAGCAGCGTATCGAAGAGATTGATATTGAAGGGAGTGATTTTGGGTGATAAGAGACTTGTGTTGATGGTCATGGCCGGTGCATGATGTTTGGAATGCTGGAATTAAGTGGCTTGCGTGTGTTTGGAATTGAAACTGAAACATGCTTGTGGATATATCTGCCTGACTGCCTATTTGTACTTTGCAGTGAAGTGATGTCTTGTCTCTGCTTACTAGTTTGTTTTGAGGGCATAAGAATGAGGAATCGTGAAATAGCAGCAGTAACCCGAGGAGGTTTGCATAGTCCATACGCGCATGAATTATGCGGAAGTATTAAAAATGAACAGACTTCAAGCCTTTAAATGTTTAGTTGTAGGTTGTAAAGTTTTTGAAAGAACATCTTTCTATATTTGAAGTACGAAACATATACTAATCACAAAATAAATTACAGAATTCGTCTGTAAATCACGAGACGAATCTAATGAGTCTAATTAATTCATCATCAGAGGTGTTTACTGTAGCAATTTAGCGCCTAATTACGGTCTAATTAGATTCATTAGATTCGTCTCGCGATTTACAGACAAATTGTGCAATACGTTTTTTATTTCGTCTAGATTTAAGTCTCCGTGCAGGTGTCGGGATTTTTTTTTAGAATTTTGAACTTTGCAACTAAACAAGGGCCAAGTTTGGAGGTGTTGGAATTTGTTTTGTCAGTCATGGAAGTGAAGCACGGAAAGGTAGGGAGCGAGAGCAGGGTTCTCGCCGCAAGTGCAATGCCAAGGCAAAGCAGGTCGAGACAGCTGTTGGTAGGCGGCCATGGACAGCATTGAACATGAAGGTGCCAACCAATGCCTCTTCAATGCTCCTGGAGTGGCCTCATGTGACAGCTGCCGACCATGCTTGGAGCTGCAGCCTGGAGGTCGGAGGATGCTCCGATCCGTTGCGTAGTACTAGGAAAACTAGTGAATGCAGGAGAGGATGGCACGCACAATCGCCATGCCCATCTCCATCGGCATGCTTCCAGGAGGAGAGGACTGCCGGCAGCGGCAGGGCAGGGGATTGAATTGCCTGAAGCGTTGTTCAAGCGAGCCTCTCAACATCGTACCCACCGGGCAATGGCAGCTGCTGCTGCACAGCATCGTCCTTCTTCCTTCCCAGTTCCTTGCCATCCGTCGTCCGTGATGCCTTGCCACCATTCCGTTGCAGGACCTCCCTCACTACTCCCTACCCGTCTTCGTTAATGCGGGACCCCACCCACATTAAGAACCAACCAGAGAGCAGAGATACATCCCTCCCTCCATTAAACAAGCAAGGCTCCTGGCTGCTCCTCCCTCCAGCCAACAGCAGCAACAATGGGGATCTGCTGCAGCAAGGCCAAGGCGCCAGCAGGGGACCTCGACGACGGCGAGCAAGGATTTCCATGGATGCACGACGACCTGTTCCACCACCACCTCTGGACCAGCGCCGCCGTCTCCATGCACACCAAGCAAGGATGGAAGGGTGCCAACCAGGACGCCATGACCGTCTCCCAGGTGAACACCCATGACTTCTCTCTACCAATCCACCTCCCAGAGGGCCTAGCTAGCGCTCCCTTGCTTACAAACATCCTTGGCCTCCTTCGTCTCCTTTTGGCGTCACACAAGCTGGCATCACACACACAAGCTGCCACCATGGTGCTTACCCGCTGCAACTTGCATCCAAAAGTCTTCTCCTTTACTCCCCCACAGGCACACCGTTGCATCCGCAACTTTGTTTTACTGTTTGACAACAATACACCGGATCCATCTCGACTTACTGCAAGTCTGCAACCTGAAATGCACCTAATTTTCCAACCACCTGTTTCCTGGGTCCTCTGCGCAGTACAGTTGCATTTAGAAGGTAAAGTTAGATCCATCTCAGCATTGCTGAAAGCTGAAATCTTACAGCTTAATGAAATATGTAGGGAAAATACTGAAATTTTAGAAACTAAAATTTGCCTCAAGTTATGTACTTCACTATCTTTATTGCCCCCACCGATGTCCTGGATCTTTGAATTGTACACCAACATAAGGAAAATTATTGGGGCCGTATCCATATCTTGCAGTACATTATTAGCATCTCCAATGCAAGTACATTAGCCTTTCTCTTTCATATGCACAATAAATATAATTCGATTAATCTTGATGTGTCACAATTGTTTCAAGATGCTTAGGACTTTGCTGGCCACAAAGGCCACATTTTCTGCGGGGTATTTGATGGGCATGGCCCTCTTGGCCGAGAAGTTGCTCGCCATGTCTGCGACGCCCTTCCCTTGAAACTATCCTCTGCTTTGAAGACGAAAACTGAAGAAGAAGATCGCTCAACCCATACTTCCAAGCTCACAACTGAAGAAGACCACTCAAGCAACACAGATTTGGATTCCTGTGACAAGTCAGACTCCACCTCGTTTAGTGATGATACAAGCGATGAGAAGCTCCTGTTGTCCACTTGGAAGAACATATTTGTGAAGGCATTTGATCAGGTGGATGAGGAGCTCAGGCAACATTCAGGAATTGACTGCATTTGCAGTGGCACCACAGCAGTCACTGTTGTCAGGCAGGTACTAATGCTACTATTATTACAAGCTTGCAAGCTGTAATTTATTGTACTGGTAATAATAAATCTCGAAAACATATATATTCTCTTGTTTTTTTTTCTCATTAAACCTGTACTACTTTTTGTGCACAGTAAAACTAGGATTCTGAAAGAGCAGGAACTGAACTAGCTGGGTTGGAAGCCCTGTTTTATCTACTGTATTTCTCAATTATCCATAGTGCAACATAACCAAAGTATAAATCTCACTCTTTCTGTTCCCCAATTATCCTTCTCATGTATAGGGTGATCACTTGATGATCGCCAATTTGGGTGACTCGCGTGCTATTCTTTGTACCCGGGACAGCAAGGACCATATGATCCCAGTCCAACTCACCACTGACTTGAAGCCAGATCTTCCAAGTGAGCTAGCATCTAAACATCTCATTTCTCAATTCCTGAAATGTATGTGTATCTTTCTTGATTACATTTTACATTGTTGTGCACTGGCGATAGGTGAACTCGCAAGGATTTTGAATTGCAAGGGACGAGTTTTTGCCATGGATGACGAACCAGACGTGCCCAGAATGTGGTTGCCGGACCAGGATGCACCAGGCCTTGCCATGGCAAGGGCCTTTGGGGACTTCTGCCTGAAGAACCATGGCCTTATCTGTACACCTGAAGTCTACTACAGGAAGTTATCTGAAAAGGACGAGTTCTTGGTGCTTGCAACTGATGGGGTAATAAAATCATTAATTTGATTGGCAATTTCAGATTTCCATCACTTTCATTTTAAAGAATTTTGCAGTCTTATTCGAAATGATCTGGGTACAGAAAAAGCATAAATCCCTCTTATGATTAGACAGACAACAGAAACTGTTAGCTGAAAGTGACATTTCTCTGTCATCGATTTATTTCACGATTGTTCTAGCTGATAAAGTTTTGTGTTTTTACTGGAAAAACTTTTTTATTTCTCATTTTCAGTGGGCGCCTTGTTTAAAAAAAGAAAGATTCCATTTTGCACCTTTTCAGGACTAGTACAAATTGATCGTGATTAAGTAGTAGTAGGATAAAGCCTTTATGATAAAAGAAAAGAAGAAAAGTGACTGTTAACTGAACGTTTGAATCATTATTCTGTAGATCTGATTTGTCTAGAGAATAGTACAGAAAATATTAGACTACACTAGTAGAACAGAGTGATGAAAAAATGGTTGTGAAAATAAATGTGGTGCAGATTTGGGACGTGCTGTCGAACAAGGAGGTGGTGAAGATTGTGTCTTCAGGCAGCGACCCATCCAAGGCGGCGAGGCAGGTGATCGACCGTGCGGTCCGAGCATGGCGGCGCAAGTACCCGACGTCCATGGTGGACGACTGCGCGGTGGTGTGCCTGTTCTTGAACCGGCGGGCGGCCCCTGATGATGAGGCGGTGTCGTCGTTCCGCAAGCAGGTTGTGGGCGGCGTTGATGGTTGGGAGGAAGGGACGACGACGGTGTGGAGAGCCCTGGAGGGGGTGGCGCGGGCCAACTCGGTGATGAGGCTGCCGCGGATGGGGCGCGTGCTCAGCTGGCGAAGGCGGTCGTCGACTTCGCTCATGGCCATGGGTGAAGACCAAGACCATTGATGATATGATTTTTCTTTCTTTCATGGTAGCATGCAATGCAAATATGCAACGCAATGGCCGCGAGCTTTTAACTGGCAGAAATGATTTTAGGATTGGATTGACATGATGCCGCGTCGCATTAATTCAAAGTTGCTGAGATGAACTGGAGCAGGACTGCTGCTGAGACGACGATCCAGGTTCGAGCACAGCATTGATCAGAACCGTCCTGCCCATTCCTTTAGAGCCGGCGGTTTGTTTGTTGTGCCATCAGCCACGACGACCATCGCACGCTCCTAGCTTTTTACTGGCAGAAATGATTTTAGGATTGGATTGATTTTAGGATGGTTGCCGCGTCGCATGAATTAATTCAAGTTGTTGAGATGAACAGGAAGGAGTAGGACTGCATGCTGCTGAGACGACGATGCAGCTGGCATGCAACCAAGGTTAACCGAACCGTCGGTAACCGGTCCGGTTTGACCGGTTACCGGTCAAACCGGTTCAGCCCGGTACCGGTTCGGTCCGGTATGAAACCGGTCCAAATTCAAAATTTAAATTTGAATTCAAAAAAATGAAAAATTCCCAAAAAAATCCTAAAAATACTTCAAGGTGCAATGAATCTAATGGTGTCAAATTTTCTCCAAAATTCGTTCATTTAGTATGGTTTTCGGAATTTATAAGTTAAATAAAAAAAGAAAAAGAAAAAAACCGCGGCCCATTAAGGCCCATCGCGCGGCAGAGGTCATTTAACGTCGCGTGTCCCTCAGCCGAAGCCTCACCAGCGCCTCCCTCATCCGCTCCCCCCTCACTGACTCCTGTCCGCCGCCAGAAGTCGCCGCCCGCCGCTCGAGACCGGCTAGCCGCCCTCAGATCCCGGCTAACCGGTCTCCCGCACCGGTAAGCCGGACCGGTAGCAGATCTACCGGTCCCGTCCGGTTTTCCGCCCGGGGAGGCCGGTTTACCGGTATGGGGAGGAGGTAAACCGCCGATTAGCATCGGTAAGCCGCGGTCAGGTTAGTTATTTTTTTTTTCCTAGGATTTAGGTGTATTTAGATGTTTTGTTTTAGGATTTAGGTGTATGACTTAGGTATATTTAGAATTTAGGGAAGATTTATTTATATTACATGATTTTTTGCACTATGTAGTAGGTTTTAGCTAGATTTAATTTAGGTGTATTAGATGATTTTTGACACTATAACTTAGGTAGGAGTAAGAATATTAGATGATATATTTTTGTTGTGCATGTATGCAGATAGACAATGGCAAGCAGAGATGTTGTATGGGAACACGGTGAAAATCTTTATCCCGGATGACGATGTAACTATTGTCGTACGCAGAAAGGAGGAGGTGGTGCGACTAGATTGAAACAACATTTGGCTGGGCGCGGGGCAGAGGTGATCCATTGCAGGAATGTGCCACCTGATGTGCGGGACTTCTTTCAGCGTGAGTTGGATAGGGCAAAGAAGGCAACTGCTGACCGGGCCCGAGAGAGGTTGAGACGGGAGAAGGCTGCAGCAGAGGGAAACTATCCCGGTGATGAAGAAGATGAGGAGGCTCAGGTGCAGCGTGCCATAGATCTATCGAGAGCGGAAGCAGAGTTCCGACGGGGGGTGGAACAGAGAGGAGGTGCATATGAGCGTGGAGGGGGTAGTGGTTCGACGAGGGGGAATGTTATGCAGAGAATGTTTCGAAAGTCCACTTCGCAGAGGGAGAGTCCTGTGGTGGAGGACTATAACTTGGCAGCTGGTGGGAGAAGAGGAATGACACAAACAAGGATTGATACAGGCTCCTGGACGCAGAAGGGTAAGAACGCAAAGGAAGCTATTGGTAAAGCTTGGTCAAAGTTTTTCCATATTGCAGGAGTACCTGGAAGACAGGTTGACAGTCCATACTTTATCAGCGCGGTCAGGGAGACACAGAAGTGGGGTAAGTTTTCTTTCATTGCAATGATACCTATAAACTTACATTTTTGTATCTTATGATTTTCATATGGTTGCAGGTGAAGGTATCGCATCACCCACTGGACGGGATATTGATGGCAAGTACCTTGATCAGAATGAGCAAGACTTGAAGACGAGGTACGTAAAGTTTCAGAAAGACTGGCCCTTATTTGGCATCACGTTAATGTGTGATTCATGGACTGGTCCGACGAGGATGAGTGTCATCAACTTTTTGATATATTGCAATGGGGTCATGTGGTTCCATAAGTCTATTGATGCGACCGGAAGAACTCAAGATGCTGCATATTTGTTCAAGGTAGTCCCTAAACATGTTTCATTCGCATGGTGTATGTTTTGACATGTTACTAAACAATCTGTCTTCCATTACAGGAGATTCAAAAGGTGGTGGAAGAGATTGGACCGAAGAATGTCGTGCACGTAGTCACCGACAACGGTATACATTGATCGTAGTGTTCGTTTCACAGGTATACATTGCACATACAAATAGACACATATTTCTGACTATTGACTACTAATTATGAAATATGGTTGATTGCAGGGGAGACTCAGTTCACACATGCTACTCAGGACACCGACCATGGAGCACCGCAATCGCAGAGGAGAACAGGTGGACCAACGGACTATGATAGTCCACAGCACTCTTCTTCCTCCTACAGCGATTCGAGGCACTCTTTTCACTATCCCATTCCTGACATCAGTATGCAGCCACCGACGAGATGGGTGTACGAATGGGAAGACCCCCATTTTTACACTATGTTAGTTCAGGAATGGCAGACAACATCAGCGTGGACGGGCCAAACTTGGCAACACTACAAGGCTGAGCTGCTTAGAGTGCGAGGTATCGCTTTGATGTCCAACGCCGAATACCAAACTGCGTCCCAAATGGGGGTCTTCCCATTTCTACGTTGAACTTTCGTTTCATGTGTCTAGGTGTATGACTCTGTATTTGTATGCACACTTATTACTATTGTATTTGTATGTATGATTATAACTTGTTGCTTTGGTATGATCATTTACATTAAAATGTGCATAGCTCATGCCGAAATTTTCTTTTATTTTACACCGGGATCTATTTTTGAAGCGGCGGAAAACTAGCCGGTATACCGGTCCAACCGGCCGGTATACCGGTCCAACCGGCCGGTTTACCGGTATAACCGATCGGTTTACCGGTTCGGGCGGCCCCTCCCACATCACCGGTATACCGGACAAACCGGCCGGTTAACCGGACCGTCCGGCCGGTATACCGGTCCGTACCGTTTAAACACCGAGATTTGAATTCAAACAAATTCAAACTTCTTTTTGTCCGGTTCCGACCGGTATCCGGCCTAACCGGACCGGTAAACCGGTACCGGAGCCCGGCGGTTAGGCCGGTCCGGTCGGGAATGAAACCCTGCATGCAACAAGCATGAATCTGCATCATCCCTTGTTTCAGACCTGAAAATTCAGTGTCTCTGCTCCAATTAGGCAGGCGGTGTTGGATTGCTATGCTCCTCTCATCCACAGCCACAGCTAAAAATAGCCTCTCCTCCTGCCTCTCATTGTCATGTCCTTGAGTCTCTCGCGGCCACAACACACTGAGTCACTGACTGATTGATGCGCATCGCATGCAGAGGCAGAGCTCCCCCACTGCCCAGAAACAGAGCAAAGCCAGCAAATGGAAGGGATGATCAATGTCGCTGCCTAGCCTACCCGGCCATCACATCACTTAGCAGCAGCAATGGCTGAGGTTGCCAACCTCTCGTCGGGGTCTGTAGAGCCGACGGTCAAGCCGCTGGCGGCGGCGTGCTACGACAACAACCTCGTCAACTCGCAGGGCATGTTCCTCGGCGACCAGCCGCTGCGCTTCTCCCTCCCGCTCCTCCTCGTCCAGGTCTCCCTCATCCTCGTCCTCTCCGCCGCCGCCAACCTCGTGCTCCGCCGCCTCGGCCAGTCCCGCTTCGTCACCCACATGCTCGTCGGCGTCCTCCTCGGCCCCACCGTCCTCGGCCGCAGCGACTCCTTCCGCGGCGTCCTCTTCTCCGAGCGCGGCACCTACATCCTCGAGAGCGTCTCCCTCGTCGCCCTCATCCTCTTCCTCTTCTCCATGGGCGTCAAGACCGACCTCAGCCTCCTCCGCCGCCCCAGCGGCCGCGCCGTCGCCGTCGGCATCACCGGCTCCCTCGTCCCGCTCGCCGTCACGCTCCCCGTCTTCCACGCCCTCCAGCCCTCGCTGCCCGAGGACCTGCGCGGCTCCTCCCTCATCACCGAGCTCGCCGTCCGCCTCTCCCTCTCCTCCTTCCCCGTCATCGCCGACGCGCTCTCCGACCTCGACCTCCTCAACACCGACCTCGGCCGCATCGCGCTCACCGCCTCGCTCATCACCGACGTCACCTCCTGGTTCCTCCGCGCCTGCTCCGCCGCCGTCTTCCTCGTCTCCGAGGCCAAGTCGCCGGCCTTCACGGCGCAGATCCTCGCCTCCTTCGTCGCCTTCGTGCTCTTCGTCGGATTCGTCGCGCGCCCCGCCGGCCGCTACATCGCCTACAAGCGCACCCCGGCGGGGGCGCTCCTCTCCGAGGGGTCCTTCGTCGTCGTCGTCATCGCCGCGCTGCTGTCGGCGCTGGTCACGGACGCCATCGGGTTCAAGTACATGATCGGGCCCATGATGCTGGGGCTGGCGCTCCCCGGCGGCATGCCCATCGGCGCCACCATGACGGAGCGCCTCGACTCCTTCTTCATCGCGCTCTTCCTGCCCGTGTACATGGCGCTCTCCGGCTACCGCACCGACCTGGCGGAGCTCACCAAGGAGGAGACCTCCGAGAAGTGGTGCGCGCTGGAGCTGTTCGTGGGGCTCTGCGTCTCCGGCAAGCTGGTGGGCTGCGTCGCGGCGGGGCTCTTCTTCGCCATGCCGTTCCGGGACGCCGTCGTGCTGGCGCTGATGCTCAACATCCGCGGCATCGTGGAGGTGGCGGCCATCAACAACTGGGGCGACACCATGAAGGCCACGGCGGAGCACTACAGCATCCTGACGCTGTCCATGGTGCTCATCACGGCGGTGTCCACGCCGCTCATCAAGCTGCTGTACGACCCGTCGGGGCAGTTCATGCGGGCCAAGCGCCGGACGCTGGAGGACCTGCGCCCCAGCGCCGACCTCCGCCTGCTCACCTGCGTCTACGGCGAGGACCACGCCGCGCCGCTGATCGACCTGCTGGAGGCGTCGGCGGGGGCCTCGCGGGAGAGCCCCGTCTCGCTCATCGTGCTCCACCTCACGGAGCTCGTCGGCCGCGCCGCCTCCGTGCTCAAGCCCCACCGCGGTGCAAGGAAGAGCAGCTCAGGCGGCCCGACGCCGTCGGACCGGATCATGAACGCGTTCCGGCACCTGGAGCAGCAGGCGGCGCCGGGCGCCGTGACGGTGAGCCCCTACGTGGCGCAGGCGCCCTACAGCTCGATGCACCACGACGTGTGCTCGCTGGCGCACAGCCGCAAGGCCAACCTCATCCTGCTGCCCTTCCACAAGTCCTCCGACGGCGCGCGCAGCACCGCCAACAACTCCATCCGCTCCATCAACCGCGCCGTCCTCCAGTACGCGCCCTGCTCCGTCGCCATCCTCGTCGACCACGGCCTCGCCGCCGGCTCCGCCTGCGCCACCACCGCCAACAGCCTCCTGCAGAGGGCCGCGCTCTACTTCCTCGGCGGGCCCGACGACCGCGAGGCGCTCGCGTACGCCGCGCGGATGCCGGACGCCGGGACCATGTCGCTCACCGTGGTCAGGTTTAAGCTGCGCAACTGGGCGGGGATGGGCGGCAGCGACGAGGCCAGGGACGAGGAGGTGCTGCACCAGTTCTGGACCAGGCACCGGGACAACGACCGCGTCGTCTACGTGGAGAAGACGGTGGAGGACGCCGAGGGCACAGCCTCCGTCGTGCGCTCCATGAGCGAGAAGTTCGACCTGCTCATAGTCGGCCGGCGGGGAGGGGACGACAAGGACCTAGAGAGCTCGGCGGCGCTCACCAGCGGCCTCTCGGACTGGAGCGAGTTCCCGGAGCTGGGCGTGCTGGGTGACATGCTCACCTCCGCCGAGTTCGCGTCAAGGGTCTCCATCCTCGTCATCCAGCAGCAGCCGGTCAAGAATACCACCGGCTGTTAGAAATATATACATATATAGGGATTCAATGATTCATCCATTGGTGTTAATTAATTTTGAGAAGAACAATAAATCATGTCTTTGCTCATATATAATTGCATGCAACAAGTTGTATACTATACTACCAATAGTCATTGCAAGAACAATGACCATCTCTAAAACAGTGAAAACGATTGTCATCCCGAACAATAATTTCACGATTGGTTATCCTAGATATGAGCTTGATGGCGGTGTGGCAGTCACTGCAAACTCGGAGGTTTTTGGTCACCCTTATGCTCTCGCCTGGTTCAGTGGTGACAAGGCTAAATGCAATGGCAATCTTCTCACTATGATGCACTAGAGTGTGCTCCTTCTCTTCGTCTTCAATGTCAAACATCACCACCTCAGTAGTCGGTTTATAACCCATGATCAGTGGCGGATGCAGGATTGGAGGCAAGGGGGGGCTGAAACAATAGAGATGTTGATTTGTGTGAAGATTTAATGGTGATTTGGAGATCTAGCCCCCCTCCTGTATCCGCCCCTGCCCATGATCTTCGTTTCCATGCCCAATTCATCAAGCTTCTCATAAATTTTATCTGAGAGGGGATGTGACTTGTCTCCGACATGGAACTCGTGGACCTTACCATCAAGTTCAACCCAGCTGGATGCAGGGACCTTCTCAACCCCCCTTGCCTTCATCTCCAACCTGAGCTTTGCCGCATCTTCCCATCTTCCACTGTTAGAGTATATGTTAGAGAGCATGACATAGTTTCCAGAATTCCATGGCTCCAGCAGGATGAGCTGCTTCAATGCATGTTCAGCAAGGCCAGCATCACGGTGGATCTTGCAACCACCAAGGAGTGCCCCCCATATAACTGCATTTGCCTGCATTGGCATGTCCTGAATCAGCCGATGAGCCTCCTCCAGCAACCCTGCACGACTGAGTAGGTCGACCATACAGCCATAGTGCTCAATCCTTGGGCTTATACGGTATGACTGAGTCATGTTATGGAAATAACGCCGCCCATCCTTTACAAGGCCAGTATGCGTACAGCTGCAGAGCAGTCCAATGAAGGTATTATCATTCGGTGTCATACCTGACTTCTCCATCTGACCAACGAGGGCAAATGCAATCTTCTCATGGCCAGTCATGCCGAGCCCCAAGATCATTGCGTTCCAAACGATGATGTCCCTCTTCCTCATCTGCTGGAACACCGTCCACGCCTCAGCTGTGCTCCCACACTTGGCATACATATCGATCAGTGCAGTCCCCAGGACTGGGTTGTCAAGAACCTCATCCCAGTGTACCATTCCGGCTGCTCGCCGTCCCAAATCCAAAGCACCTAACCTTGTGCATGCCGAGAGGGCCCCGGCTACTGTGTAACATTCTGGCGTCATTCCCTCTGTCTGCATTGCAAAGAACAGTTCCAGAGCCTCCCGCGGATGACCATTGGAGGCCTATCCACCAACCATAGCGCCCCAGGCCACTGCATCCTTGTTCTGCATCTTGTCAAACACCGCCCTTGCCTTGTGCATCTCCCCGCATTTGACATACAAGTCCAATGCCGCAGTTGCCACGAACACATTCCCTGCGATCCCCTCCTGCTCCGCCACCCTCCACACTGCCTCCCCGGTGACCAAATCGGTGACGCGAGCGCACGAGGTCAGGACACGGACAGCCGTGAAGCTGTCAGGACGCATGCCACTCGCGAACGCCTTCCGTGCAACTCCAACGGCTTCCTGGACGCGCCCGGCGTCCATGTACGCGGTGACGAGCGCGGTCCACGAAACGGTGCTGGGGTGGGACATTTCGTCGAACGCCTTCTGGGCGTCGCGCAGGAGGCCGCATCTTGCGTAGAGGCTGAGGAGGGAGGTGATGACGTGGGGGTTGGAGTGGTAAGGGAGCTTGAGGGAGCGGCCGTGGAGTTGCAGGCCGGCGGAGAGCGGGTCGGGGAGGCGGGAGGCGGCCTTGAGCGCGAAGGGGAAGGTGAGGTGGGATGGGTTGGGGAGGAGGGAGTGGAGGCGGAGGGCGTGGAGGTGCAGGCCGGTGGAAGAGAGAGCGCGGAGGAGGAGCGGGGAGAGGGCGGTGAGGAGGTCGAGGCGGAGGAGGCGGGCGTGCAAGGCCTGGGCGGTGAGGACGCTGCCGCCGGTGCCGACATGAATGGCAGGGAAACGGTTAAAAGCAATTTCCTTCCTTGGGCTAAGTTTGTAGTTAAGAGCCCGTTTAGTTCCAAACACAAAAAATTTTGAATGTCACGTCAATAGTTTGACCAGGGAAGGTTTTTCGGACACTAACTAAAAAACTAATTTCAGAATTCACTTGGAAACCACGAGACGAATTTTTTGAGGCCTTTGACCACATCATTAACACATGTGGGGTTACTGTAGCACTTATGGCTAATCATGAATTAATTAGGTTTAAAAGATTCGTCTCGTCGTGTACATCCAAACTGTGTAATTAGTTTTGTTATTTAATTACATTGAGTGCTTCATACATGTGTTTAAAGAGGAGTTGAAAATTTTTGGGTGAAAATTTTTTGGAACTAAACGGCCCCTAAAAATTAGTATTGCTGGTAGACGCACATGATGGTGAAGAGCGCGTTGAGCATCTGGTTCGCCACCTCCGTCCACGGCGGAGTTGAGCGCCCCCGTCATGAGCAGGAAAACGAACGCGACGCCCGCGGCGACCAAGGCCAGCCACACCAGGAGCGCCGCCCAGGCCTTGCACCTGCCGCTGAGGGCGCGCCATAGTTTCTTGGAAGGAGCTGCCCTGAGTAAGTCCAGGAACCTCTCCTTGTTATCCTCGCCCTCTGGCTCTGCATAGCAGTGTCGCCAGCGCCATGGCTTTCAATGGATGTCTCCTGAGATTCCATGGTAGGGTGGGTACTCAAAAGTGCAATTTTATCTTCTTCTTTTTGGCGGTTCCAAACGTGTCTTTGACAGTCAGAGCTGTACGTGTGGGTGAGATCCCTCCAGCTTCATTATATGATCTGAAGCTACTAGTTGTTGCTTGAAACACAAGAGTGAAGCTCGGTGCCCATTCTTTCAAGTACAAGAATGAACAAGTGACAAATTTGACAGGTAGCTGCTGAAACAGAAATCCTGGTCTTGATGCTGATACTTGAAACGGTCACAAGGTTTCAGCACTGGAAAAGTCAACTCCAGTCCTGCATTGTTGATGTGCGATCATCCTGGAAGATGACGTCTCAGTAGCGAATCAACTTTGGCATGCTGACAAGGTTCCGTTCAGGCGGCCATTCAGACTGGACTAAGCTCCGTCCTCCCTAATACAGTATTCGTCTTGTGGTTTCCACATGATTAGTGTTGATGATCAAGAATACTCGAATCTGCTCAGTACGCCAAAAAGGAGTTTGACAACATGTAATAAGGACGGCCAAAAAAACAAGAAGAGAAAAAGAGGAAGCATGCAGTTTACTTGGATGGTCTGCAGATTTCCTTTTTCTTTGAAAGATGGTCTGCAGATTTAGAAACAAACAACAACACAACCATGGCAATCGGGATCTGAAAAACTGGTATTATATTTCTGCATAGGTACACTCAAACTGATCACAAAAGTTTCTGAAAAATAGACACAGAAGAATTAAAGTTGATTATCTGGCCTGATCATTCGCTTCTATTAGTAATCTATAGCATGCAAATCCTACATGCCCGATTCCTTCTGCTTCTCTAGAGATTAATTCCCCTTGTGTACAAAAAAAGATAGAACAGAGACACCAGAGTCGCCATATTGATGAGCTTCTTCACCTTCTCCCCCCTCCAATTTCCAGCAGAGGATAATCTACGATCATAATCATTCACCATTGCTTGGCTCGACTCTGACAAAGATTCATATTCCTCCCTCAGCGTCACCGATGTCTGGATCGAAGAATTTACAGTCTCACTGTGAAGAACGCTGCTGCATTCTTCAGAATTACCATCCTCAACTTGAACCACTACGACCTGATGAACCGGTGGGGCCATCGTCGTGGTTTCGTCATGAACAACAACCACATGACCATCTGCAACCGTGTTGGTTGCGCTCAACAACACGTCATGATCACTGCAGGACACTCCGAGCAACGGCTGCCTCTCCTCGTGGCCACCGTCACCCACCTTCGAGTAGAGGGTCGCGCCGTCGACGTGGTAGAGGTTCGCCGTGCGCACCTCCTGCGCCAGCGCGCACGGCCAACACAAGAACCACCGCGCGTAGTCCGTCATCGACTTGGAGCGGCAGCACGCCCTGCTTCCTGGAAGGCCAAATCTCTTCCTCATCTGGATCCTCCAGTAGCCGCCGTAGAGCAGCCCGCAGGCGCAGAGCAGCACGCCGGCGCCGCCGACCACGTCGCCGATGATGCAGTCGCGGATGTGCAGCGCCGAGACGCCCAGCACCCAAAGGGGCGCGAACGTGCACAGCAGAGCGAACGTGACGGCGTTCACGTAGGCGTTGCCGAAACCCAGCCTCTCCATGTTCCACCCGAACACGCAGAAGGTGCACGGCAGGGAGAGGCACCAGACCGACGACGTGTCGCCGCCGCAATCGAACATGCCGCCGGCCCACTCGGGCTCGATCACGACGTGCCCAGTGGGGGTGGGGTGCATTTGTGACACTGTCTCCGAGGCTGAATTATTGTTGGAGCCGGCGAGCTCGTGGCACTGGCCGTCTTTGCCCAAGGGACTGCACACGGTGTACGCGGTGGCGGCGACCGGCGCGACGACGCCGAGCACGAAGAAGCCGTCCTCGGGCCTGGTGGTCTTGGTGTACCCCCAGACCCCAGTAGAGGGCGCAGAGCACGTACTGGCAGGCAACGGTGAGAAGCAGCAGCGGCGCCCTTGCAGTAGGCTAGGCGGCGTCGTGCGGGCGCCAGCGGCAGAGGAGGAAGAGGTGGTGACAGAGCGTTGAGGACATGGTTGTTGATCTCTATCCAGCGGTACCTTTCCGCCGAGCAGGCCGAGGAGGAGGAGCACCAGCTAGCATGCTGCTGGAGACGCCGACGCCACAGCAGCAGGCTATATTCCTGTTGTTCATGAGCCACTCCTTGCAGGCCAGGCGGATGTTTTGTGCCTGGATTTTGGAAGGCAGGACGAGGCAGTTGGTGCTCTCGGTCTCAGCTAGGCTGGCTGGTGAAGCCAGGAGGCCATGCAGCGACTGCACTGTACAACAGAATTATTATTGCCACTGAGCGTGAGAGATCCTTCTTTTCATTAACGTCATCACTTCACCTCAAGTTCAGATGCGCAAGTAACTGGGAAGAGAAAAACCCCAGGGAATGGAATTCATTATTCCACCCATATCCAGACAAGATAAGCTAACAATCGTTTGGTGAGCTACATGGTGCTCAGTGCCCAGCGGGAGGAGGCGCAAGCGCAGCAGCAGCAGTGATAGAGTAGTTGGGGAGAAGAATCGTTTTGGCGCGACGGGGAAGGGATCGTCGGAGCAGAGGCACCGTGGGTTCATAATTTTGATTGTTGGGGAGAAAAATAGGGAATTGTTGGAGATGAATATTTTTTCTCTTCCCATACCTATTTGGGGAGTTGACAAACAACAAGTTTGGAGAAGAAAATATATAAGAAACAGTTGGAGATGTTCTTAGTTATCTATTTGGATCCCTAATAGCTAGCTAATTATTAGTCACTGGTGTCTAAAAAACCAGAATATAAACCGGTAAATAGTTGCCTGATGAGAAATTCACTAGGTCGACCAAGTCACTTTAACCAGGATAGAGGCCTCAACAATGTTTATTTGTTGACTGTCATATCCATGCATCTTTGCTTTGAAGGAAGCACACCGTTCAACTTCATCAATGACGCCTCCTCTTTCATCACCAAACTTGAACTTCAAATGCATCCAAGTATCTCTTACCACAGAAACCACAAACCTTCTTAATCCACGTGACTGACTAACAGTGCCATGAAACAGCTGGATTTCTTTCTCTAGTCCGCTAACAGAAGAAGTAAGAAGCAAACTGAAACCATTCCCATGAACTTGTGATACATCGACTTGTATGGTTGCCTCAACGGCACCGTGAAACATTGCTAATGTGATGTCAACTGCACCACCGACACCATCGATACGGCTCAAGAATGGTTTGCGTGATGGTGTGGTTAATTCATCAAAATCCGATACCCCATCGATTAACTGAATGTCATCTGCTTCTTGTTCTCCTTTCTTGATTCTCATGTCATACTCTATAAGCACGGCAGAAAACATGTCGATACCTCGCTTGGGACCAATCATCTCAATAAGAGAACCCTACAACATCATTAATTAGTAACTCGTTATGGGAAATAAGAAATAGTATTTCTGTGCCCATTGGTTTCATAGATAAAAGATTGAATCCAAATTAGAAGGTAGATCATATGGTGAGCTGAGGGTTCGAAACCATATAGAATTAACATTTGACAAGTAAAAACGGGATATCCTCGACCAACACGTACTAGGTTGTTATTATAATAAAAAAGTAGCATTATAAGGTGCATATACAGTATGCTAATGGATATATTTATATTTTGGTGTTATAAAACCACTTGTAACATTATAGTATGCTAATCAAATATATTTATATGGCTTCGCTCGTAGCAACGCACAGGCATGTTTGCTAGTAATTAATTAAACTAAGCAGATTGAACAATAGAGAATATATATTACACTTAGTAGCTAAAAATTGTTCATGTGTAGACGGACTGTAGATATATGCATGGTTACCTGGTCCAACGTGATGGGATCATCTCTGCTCCGGTTAAATATGTAATTGCGTAACATGTCTAGAGTGTCGCGCGCAGCGATATAACCATATACTTGCACTGATCCAGTACCCGTAGAAATATTACCCAATTGTACTGAATATATTTGCATCATCGGTCGCGAGAAATGGATTTGACAAGTTTCGTGATTGGGTTTGCAATCGGATGGGTTTGAAAGTGCCATCGGCTCCAATTGAGCTTCACACGAAACGTAAGGATGTGTTTAGAAGAATAGATAGATAGATAGATAGAAATCGGTATAAATAAAGAAAGAAAAAAATGACTCACTCTCGTTGGTATCGGAGATGCGGTAGCGCTTGTGCCAACCGTTGGTGACGCTGTATATGGAACCGTCGCGGTGGGCGCTGCAGGGCAGTATGGCGGCGCGGTTGATGCCGTCGGCTGGACGGCCGTCGCCGTGGCGTGCGATCACCTCTCTGCTGGCTCGACTAGCGTCATCGAAGTATTGGATCCACTCCTGCTTATCCTCTCCTTCGGGGATGTCGAAGCGGTGGCCACCAGGAAGGATGATGTACTCGCACTCGTATGGTGAACTCCCCTCGCCGGCTCCTGTTTTTCCTTCACAGCTGCGCGGCATGCTGCCGATCCGCCGGACGCGGTCGATCTGCGAATCCTATGCAGAAAGGAGGCGGCGGCGGCGGCGGCGGCGGAGGGGAGTAGAATTGGGAGAGGAGGCGTCGACCGTCGACCTGGGCAGGACCCTTCCTTTTTGTACACAAGAGTCAGAGAGGGCCGGTCCGAGTTGGAGCGGCCTGCGGGCCCATCAAGCAGGCCCAACCAGAAAAGGAGCAGGCCCAACACAGCATGCACTTTTGCGTTGCCAGTGCTTTGGTTGACGTTGCTTCCAGTGAAGTTTCATCAGTGAGTCTGTCTGTCTGTCTGATGCATCAGTGAAACAATCAACCAAGACAAGACCATGATCTCAGCTCGCAGCCATCTTGGTTGGGTGGGCCAGTCGAGCAAGGGAAGCTTCTGTACTTCTGTTCAGTTCCATGTTGCTGCGCACATATGCCTGCTCCATCTTCTACCACGACAAGGGCTCCTCAACCAAGCAGACGGCAATGCCGTTTCGGTAGTGGCCGGCGGTTTGGAGGTCACTCATGCACGGTTAGTTGCTGGAGAGTGAAGATGCATGGAGGCTGGCAGTCTGCACAGGACACCAGGAGGAGGGTGCATGTCTGAGAATCAAGCGCGCAGGTTACAGCAGCGTTGAGATTTAGCCATTCAGAGCAAGTATTATGGTGGGCTAAAAGCAAAGGTGGAGGAGAGAGAGGGGAAGTGGGCTGTTAGCTAACAGCCAGCTTCGACACAAAAACCAAGAAATTATGTGAGATAGACAAGTGGGCCATGTATTTATGGTGGAGAGCTAAACCATTATACAAATTGGCTGAGAGGTGAGCTACAAAAGTCCTTGCAGCCAGCAGCAGACTAAATCATTAACCTTGCTCTCAGAGATGATGCACTTGAACATAGGAGGGGGAGGCAATTAGTGTTGACAACAGAATAACCACGTTATGGGCAGCAACATTTGTATTGCAGTGAATGTGAATAGTAGACAACCACACACAAACACCCTTGAAAATCATGTTAGATCACCTGTTCAGGAAAGCATACTGCTCTGTTTTTTTTTTGTGCAACCATAATTTGAGCTAAGAGATTCAAATAATGAATCACGACATTTAAGCAACCATCCGGCAACGAGATCATGCAATTCAACCGTTCAAATATGACAGGGAAAAACTGACCATAAACTGAGTACCTTGGTTTGCATAGCTCATCAGGAATAAAATCGGCCAATGATTGCAACCATAAATTAACTACGTTCATTCACACGCTCCCATCTTTTTTTTCCACAGAATTCTCTCTGAACTGGAAAAACTCAGTTTTTTTTATTATTTGCAAGTCGATGCACTACTAAATTGGAAGACCCTTACAATTGGACTCAACCACCACAATTTATTTTATGCTCATAATATATCTCCCGCTGACTGATTTGCCTCCAGCAACGAATGCAACCCAAATATTTTGGTCTTCTTGTTCAGAAGATTTGCTGTTGTCTAGAAATACATCCCTAGTTAGATTGCACCAATTCACCACTTTGAGGTGCTTCTTGCTTACGTGTTTCTGTTTCCTCACGCTGCATCACTGCAGTATTGATTGGTGGCTCCTCCTTCACATAACCAATTCACCACTTTGAGGTGCTTCTTGCTTTGGAGTTTCTGTTTCCTCCCGCTGCATCACTGCAGTATTGCTTGGTGATTCCTTCACATCTGTAGCGTCCCTATTAAATTGCAATGCTACATAGGCGCTCACTGACTCCTGCTCTACAGCTCTAGCTTCCATGTTAGGCATCACCACTTCAGCACTACCGAGTGGCTCCTGTTTCACACTTCTAGCTTCCTCATTAGGTTTGGCCGTTGCAGGATCTCTGGGCGGCTCCGATTCTATTATCCTAGCTTCCTCATCAGATTGCAGCATTACAACTTCCTTAGTGAATTGAACCATTGCAGCGTCTCTAGATAAGTCAGCTGGTTCTACTCTTCTAGCTTCCTCATGGTGTTGAAGCATTGGATCTGGAAGCCCCTGCTTTACACTTCCAGCTTCCTTATCAGCTTGCAGCATTGTCATATTTCTAAGAACCTCCTGTTCCACTATTCTAGCTTCCCCTTCAGGATGCAGCATTATACTGTCTCTGGAGGGCTCCTCTGTTATTGTTGCCTGTATTGGGACATCAGAATCATGAACATCCCCAGCCTTTTCATCATCAACAATCTGGTCGGTCTTCCTCATGAATTTCCGCTTGTTCCATTTATTTTTTCCACCACTTTTCTTGACTTTAAGTGATTTGGGGGTTTCAGGTGGCTTTTTATCTATCTCCTTAACCTGCCTTTGTCCAGGAACAACAATGTACTTCGTGGCACCATTTGCACAACCTTCTGATTGACCTGCACCAAACATTGCCCATTTATGACCCAATCCAAGCCAGATCCAGAATTACCCCGGATTAAATAATAAGAGAATTACCCTGGATTGCTAGAAGAGCTGTTCGGGCAGCTTTTATCTCTGCATCCTTCTTGGTTCTAGCTGCAGCACCTATGTAGTGTATGCCACTGTAAGCATCTAGGCCCTCAAGGTATGTTTCGGTGATTAATGACAACCATTATTGTGACTAATGAGTTTGTGCAGCTTAAAAGATCATTATCGCTCATTTGGTCATATGTCAAAAGAGGCCCCTCAATTTCGGTTATTCTAAAAGGCGATCTCGGTTTTCAACTTATATATATATGTCAAGGCTAAGGATCTTTCTAGTCCTAAGTGTCACAAGGTTGAGAAGGACACTTAGGTTAGTATAGGTTTTATAGTTTTGTAGTGATCGCACTATTAAGAGGGGTTAAGGCTTAGTAACTTGAGCATGGACATGGTCATTTGAAAATGGATGCACACTATGGTCACTCAGGTTTCTAGAAGTTCAAATAAGTGGTTCTCAAACTATATCTCAAGAATATTTGGATTTCACTCAAGACTCAAATCAGAAAAGACAAAATCAGAAAAAGTCTATACACCGGTTTAACCGACGCTCTCAATTTTCCATACGTCGGTTAAACGAAGTCAGCAGAGTCTGGACAAATTCAATACACCGGTTAAACCGACGTGTTTGAATTTAACGTCGGTGCATTGGTCCAGAGTTGGTTTTTCCAGGGAAATTCAAGTTCTATTCACCGGATTAACCGACGCTGTTTGAATCAAGACGTCGGTGCAATTGACCAGTGAGATGGTTTTTTCAGAGGAATTCAAAAGTTGTACTCACCGGTTAAACCGACGATAGGTTTGAGTTAACGTCGGTGCAGTTGTCCAGAGACTTGATTTTTCAGTGGTTCAGTGGACAACTACACTCACCGGTTAAACCGATGCTACGTCGGTTAATCTGCCCCAGTTGTAACGGCTAGTTTTCAGAAGAGGCAGTTTACATTCACCGGTTAAACCGACGATGACAATGGGGGGTACGTCGGATTAACCGGCGCTACGCAGTTTTCTGGCAGCTTTTCTCCAACGGCTCTATTTGTGTGAGTTGCCTATATATACCCCTCCAATGGGTCATTTCGCCCACTCTTGACACCAGGCAACATCCCAACACTCATACCATAGTCAAGAGCCACCTTGAGCTTCATCATTCACATACTTGTGCATTCAATCAATCAAGAAGCAAGATTAAGGACTTGAGTAGAGAGAAGCTAGTGTGCATCCGCTCTTGGTGATCGGTTCTTGCTCAAGTGAAGGCCTTAGCTTGTTACTCTTGGTGATTGGCATCACCTAGGCGATCTTGGTGATCGAGGTGTTTTCTCGCGGAGCTTGCCAAGGATTGTGGGAGCCCGGAGAAGAAGATTGTACGTGGCTTGATCTCCACCACGCCGGGATGGTGAACGGAGACTCTTAGTGAGCGCCCTCGTCTCGGTGACTTGGGAGGTGACAAGACTCTTTGAGAGTGTCACAACGTGGAATAGGGGTGTGTGCCAACACATCGACACCACGGAAAAAAATCCGGTTGTCTCTTGTCCACTCTTTATATTCAAGCATTTTCTTTCATGCAATTTATTCATGAGCTTGACTTAGAGATCATAACTTAGCTCTACCTTGCTAGGCTTTACTTTGTTTTAGCTCTCTTAGTTTGTGTTAGGAGCTTAGTTATCCGGTTGGTGAATTGGTGCCCTACTAGCATTGCATAGGTTAAGGTTGCTTTACTTTGTTTTAGAATTTGAAAAAGGCCCAATTCACCCCCCCTCTTGGTCCATCGATCCTTACAATTGGTATCAGAGCCTCGTTGCTCATTTGGATCATTAGGCTTCACCGCCTAGAGCTATGGCCAAGATGGGTGGTTCGCCGCCTCACTTCGAGGGCAAGAACTTTGCTTATTGGAAAGTTCGCATGGCCGCATATCTTGATGCGATTGCCCCCGAAGTGTGGTTGGCCACTAAGACCGGATTCACCGGAACTCCCACCGCCGAACAATTAAAATGGAATGCCAAGGCTAGAAATGCAATTTTCGAAGCCATTAGTGAGGAAGTCTTTGCTAGAGTTAATGGCATGGACTTAGCAAGTGATATTTGGAAGGAGCTCATTGAAATTCATGAAGGCTCCACTAAAGTTCGTGAGCAAAAATATCACTTGTTTAGAGCTAAGTATGATTCTTTTAAAATGCTAGCTCATGAAAATTGCAATGATATGTACTCTCGCTTGAATGTCATTGTCAAGGACATTAATGCACTTGAAATATCCAAAATTGACAGTGCCTCCATAAATCGCAAGATTCTCATGCTCCTCCCGAAGCCCAAGTATAACATTATCAATGCTATGCTTCAAAAGGAGAATCTTGACACAATGGAAGTAGGAGAACTTGTGGGCGAAATTCGTGCTCATGAGATGAGTATCCTTGGTATGTCCGAAGAGCCAACTTCAAGCAAATCAATTGCTCTAAAGACCAAGGCAAACAAAGCCCGCAAGCTCAAGATGATCAAGCAAGACTCAAGCTCAAGCAATGAAGAAGATGATCATCATGAAAGCTCATCCGATGTTGAAGATGATGGAGAGCTCGCTCTTATGATGAGAAAGTTCACCCGCTTGAATGACAAGATCAACAAGAAGGGGTTCAACTTTGACTCTAAAAAGGGAATGTTCCGGCCAATGGATGTCAAGAACAAAATTTGCTACAATTGTGGAGAAAAAGGTCACATCCGTCCAAATTGCCCCAAGCCGGACAAAAGAAACAAGGATCACAAGAGCAAGCATCGCCATGATTCAAGCGATGATGAAGAAGAAGAAAGGAAGAACAAAAACAAGAGACTTGGGAAGAAAAAGAGCCATGACAAGAAGACCAAGCTCTTCCCAAAGAAGAAAAGGCACACCAAGAGAAGCTTCTTGGTGGAAAAACAAGAGTGGGTGACGGATGTCTCATCAAGCGAAGATTCAAGTGATGAAGAAGACATAGTCACCATCGCCCTCACAAATGAAGAACCATCACTACCTCCACCTCCAATGTGCCTCATGGCCAAAGGTAACTCTAAGGTATGTGAGAGTGAAGATGATAGTGATGATGAGCTTGACCCTAATGAGTTTGCTAATCTTATTAATGAGTATACATCCGTCATCAAGAGGGAAAAGGGCAAAGTCAAGGTTCTTGAGAGCACTCGTGCCAAGTTAGAGCTTGCCCACTCCGATTTGCTTGGCAAGTACAATGACTTGCTCAAAAAGCACAATGAGTCACTTGTACTTGCTAAGCAAGTTGAAGAGAGCCACAAAAAGCTTAAACAAGAGCATAGGGAGTTGGCTCACAAGTATCAAGAACTTGAATTTGCCTATGAAGCAATTGACTCAAGTCTTGAGAACTTTGCTCATGAAACTATTGAGAAGGTCAATGCTTCTACTTCATGTGATGACCTACTCATTAATGCAAATGCTACTAATGCTTTGTCCAAGCTTGCACCTTCTAGGGAAAAGGAATTGATGGATCAAGTTGCAAGCCTCAAGAGTAGTGTGGAGAAGCTCTCAAGAGGAGAATACATCCACAAGGAGATTCTCTTCAACAATGCCCGTGACTATGGCAAGAGAGGTCTTGGTTCATTTCCGGAGCCAAACATAGCTACTACTCCTTCTCCGGAGATCAAGATTAGCTTCATCAAGGAAGTTGGATCATATTGTCAACATTGCCAAGTCACCGGGCACCACACTAGGGAGTGCACTTTACCATCACGTCCTCTTCCTAAATTACCCAAGAATTACTCTTCAATGTTTGAAAATAACCATTTTCTCTTGAGTAAAGTGAAGGGCAAGGTGAAGGCCAAATTCATTGGCAAACTCACTAAGGAGTCAAAGAAGAAGCTCCCCAAGCAACTTTGGGTCCCAAAAGCTCTTGTCACACATGTGCAAGGCCCAAAGCTTGTTTGGGTTCCTAAAACTCAAAAGTGAATTCTCATGTGTGTAGGTGAACTACAAAGCCGGTGGAAAACATTAGGTACTTGATAGCGGTTGCTCTCAACACATGACCGGCAATGATAGCATGTTCACCTCCCTTGAAGACCCCGGCGATCATGAACACGTCACCTATGGTGATAACTCAAGGGGAAAAGTTTTAGGTTTGGGTAGAATAGCAATTTCTAAAGATTTATCTATTTCTAATGTTTTGTTTGTAGAAACACTTAGTTTTAATCTTATTTCAATTGCTCAATTGTGTGATCTTGGACTAACGTGTGCCTTTGACAAGAATGGTGTTGTAGTAACTCATGAAAAAGACAAGTCATTGGTATTCACGGGGTTTAGGCATGGCAACATTTACTTGGTGGATTTCTCTTCAAAGCAAACAAGCACCATGACATGCCTCTTCACCAAGTCTTCTCTTGGGTGGCTTTGGCATAGAAGAATTGCTCATATTGGCATGAGCAACCTCAAGAAAGCCCACAAGAGAGGGATGATCACCGGCTTGAAGGACGTCACCTTTGACAAGAATAAGCTATGTAAAGCATGTCAAGCCGGGAAGCAAGTTGCAACACATCATCCCATCAAGACGATGTTGTCTACCTCCAAGCCGCTCGAGCTACTTCACATGGATCTCTTTGGTCCAACTACATACAAGAGCATTGGTGGTAACCTCTATTGCCTAGTAATTGTTGATGATTTTTCACGTTACACTTGGGTTATGTTTCTAGGCGATAAGGGTGAAACTCCGGAACTCTTCAAGACATTTGTAAGAAGAGCTCAAAGGGAGTACAACTCCCCAATTGTGAAGATCCGGAGTGACAACGGCACCGAGTTCAAGAACATGAAGATTGAAGAATGGTGCGATGAAGAGGGCATCAAGCATGAGTTTTCCGCCACCTACACGCCTCAACAAAATGGAGTGGTGGAAAGAAAGAACAAGACTCTCATCACCCTAGCTAGAGCAATGTTGGATGATTATGGCACGTCCGAGAAGTTTTGGGCGGAAGCAATCAACACGGCGTGTCATGCATCCAACCGAGTATATCCTCACCGACTCCTCAAGAAAACTCCATATGAGCTCATCACCGGGAAGAAACCAAATATATCATACTTTCGAGTCTTTGGTTGCAAATGCTTCATCTATAAGAAGAAAAGGCTCGGTAAGTTTGAAAGTAGATGTGATGAAGGTTTCTTTCTTGGTTATGCATCAAACTCCAAAGCATATAGAGTATTCAATCAAACCTCCGGGTTAGTTGAAGAAACATGTGATGTGGAGTTTGATGAATCTAATGGCTCCCAAGAGGAGGTTGTTGGCTATGAAAATGTAGGTGATGAGGAGATCGATGAAGCTTTGAAGAAGATGTCCATTGGGGATATCAAGCCGGAAGAGGTGCATGAAGACAATGATCAAGGGGGAGGACCTTCCTCATCTACACCAAGCACCTCCACGGCGCCTCAAGTGGATGAAGATCAAGAAAAAGATGATACACAACCTCAAGAAGATGTGCCAACGCCAACACCCCAAGTCCAAGAACAAGAAGAGCAAAACGTTCCACCACAAGCACAAGTCACCCATGATCCACCCCAACAAGCATCCACGCAAGTACCGCTAGTGAAGCATGGTCGCATCTCCAAGGATCATCCAATTGGTCAAATCATTGGTAGTCCATCAAAGGGAGTAAGAACTCGCTCTAAACATGCTTCATTTTGCGAATATCACTCGTTTGTTTCTTGTATTGAACCCACTAGCATAGAGGAAGCGCTTGAGGACTCGGATTGGGTGATGGCTATGCAAGAAGAATTGAACAACTTCACCCGCAATGAAGTTTGGGTTCTCGAAGCTCCTCCAAAAGACAAGAACATCATCGGCACCAAGTGGGTCTTTCGGAACAAGCAAGATGAACATGGGGTGGTGGTACGCAACAAAGCAAGACTTGTGGCAAAAGGGTTTTCTCAAGTCGAAGGTTTGGATTTTGGTGAAACTTTTGCTCCGGTTGCAAGACTTGAAGCTATCCGCATCCTCTTGCTTACTCTTCACATCATAACATTAAGTTGTATCAAATGGATGTGAAAAGTGCATTCTTAAATGGTGTTATTAACGAACTTGTTTATGTTGAGCAACCTCCCGGGTTTGAAGATCCGAGGAATCCTAACCATGTTTATAGGTTGCACAAGGCACTCTATGGGCTCAAACAAGCTCCAAGGGCTTGGTATGAGAGGCTTCGTGACTTCCTAATCATGCAAGGCTTCAAGATCGGGAGGGTGGACACCACGTTGTTCACAAAAGACGTCAACGGGGATCTTTTTATTTGTCAAATTTATGTTGACGATATTATCTTTGGCTCAACTAATGATTTGCTAAGCCATGAGTTTGCTACCATGATGTCTAGGGAATTCGAGATGTCCATGATTGGCGAATTGACCTTCTTCCTTGGTTTTCAAGTCAAACAAATGAAGGAAGGGACATTCATCCATCAAGAAAAGTATACCAAAGATATCTTGAAGAAGTTCAAGATGGATGAGTGCAAGCCAATCAAGACAC
This sequence comes from Panicum virgatum, assembly GCF_016808335.1. Taxonomy (NCBI): domain Eukaryota; kingdom Viridiplantae; phylum Streptophyta; class Magnoliopsida; order Poales; family Poaceae; genus Panicum; species Panicum virgatum. The sequence continues at coordinate 686,335 of NC_053152.1, forward strand.
CCATGGCAACAAATGGGCATCTCGACTGGGATGTGGACGGTAAACCGATTGATCAATCCCTCTATCGTTCTATGATAGGGTCTTTGCTTTACCTTACCGCATCTAGGCCCGATATAATGTTTAGTGTGTGCTTGTGTGCCCGCTTTCAAGCTAACCCAAAGGAGTCACACCTTTCGGCTGTGAATAGGATCCTTCGGTATCTCAAGCACACTCCTAGCATAGGCTTGTGGTACCCCAAAGGCGCTAGTTTAGATCTCTTGGGATACTCGGATTCGGATTTTGCCGGAAGCCGTGTGGATCGCAAGAGTACCTCCGGGGGTTGCCACTTGCTTGGGCGTTCTCTAGTTTCTTGGTCGAGTAAGAAGCAAAATTCCGTGGCTTTGTCCACCGCGGAAGCGGAATATATAGCGGCCGGTGCATGTTGTGCCCAAATCCTATATATGAAGCAAACCCTTTTGGACTTTGGTGTGAAACTAGATAGGATCCCACTCCTTTGTGACAATGAAAGTGCCGTAAAAATTGCCAAGAATCCAGTTCAACACTCTCGCACAAAGCACATTGATATTCGCCATCACTTCTTGCGTGATCACGAAGCCAAGGGGGACATTTCCCTTCAAGGTGTGAGATCCGAGGAGCAATTGGCGGATATATTCACAAAACCTTTAGACGAGAGTACCTTTGTTAGGCTAAGGAATGAGCTTAATGTGTTAGATGCGGCAAACGTCATGTAAGTTGCCATGTCATATAGAAAAATGCATACATATAGGACACTTGTCTAACCATGGTAAGATAGTGATGAGCAAGGGTTTAGCTAGAGGTGGTGGTCCACTTGTTTTCCTCTAGGCTTGTAGAAAGGCTCATCATGAAGAAGCTTCCCGTGGGTTCAAACTTGACAAGTAGATCTTAATTTCTTGTTATGCATTTCTTGTCATATAGGTGTGCACTTCATGTTTATTATACTTTCGCATGTGGTTGTAGTTTGCATCATCATTGCATGCGTAAGGGTCACAAAGGAGATCACTTGATGAAAATGAGACTTGTTTTCATATACAAGATCTTAATTCATGAAAAGTGAAAAGAGCAAAGTGTTAGGTGCGTTATTGCCTAGTGAGCAATGTCATGATGAGTTTGAAGCTTTCTATCTTCAATATTCCTATGACATGGCTCATACATTTTATTTGGCGTTTTGTCTCTCTTGCGGCTTTTCCTTGTGTTTGAAAAAAAATTTATTTAAGCAAGTGTGCTATCCTATTTATTTTGAGGGGTAAAGTCGCCTATGCAAGTCCATTAACTTGAGTTTATTTGAATTTTATAAGTTTATTGGACTTAGCATAGAAGAGTGAGCTGAGTGTGGGGTTTTTGGCTTCACCGGTTAAACCGACGTTCAATGGAGCATCATCATCGGTTTAACCGGCGTTACTAAGTTTTGTCTCAGCTCAGTCAAGTTTCAGGCGTTCAACCGGCGTATACAAAAGTCAGAGCATCGGATCAACCGGTGATAGTAAATGCAAATCAGACCTAGCAATCAACCGATGTTCTGATTTATCAACCGACGAGTATACTCTTGACATCATCGGTTCAACCGGCGTTCAGTTTCAGATCTGCAGAAGCCTCGGGTGAACTGCACCGATGAAATCGACCGGTGTTCTAAACCTAGTCAACGGATTAACCGGTGTTAAGGAAATTCGTGGGGCCCGTCTGTCATATATGAGTCTTGCTCGAGCCGCCGCCTCTCTTCCTTCTCTGTTTCACCCGCGCCCCTCCATCTCGAACCGCCGCCGTGCGCCATCCGCGCCGCCGCTCGCCTGCAAGACCACCGTCGCCGCTCCGCCACAGCCCACGCGCCGCCGTGCGCCATCCGCGCCGCCGCTCGCCTGCACGTCGAAGTCGCCGCCGCCGCGCCCTCGCGCTCGCCCAGCGCCGCCCGTGCGCGCCTGCGCCGCCGCCTGCGCGCATAGCCGCCGCCGCCGCCGCTCCACGCTACTCCACGCCGCTCCACGCCGCCACTGCCGGGCGCCGCCGTGCTCCACGCCTCCACGCCGCAGCCGCAGCCACGCCGCAGCAGCACCCGATCAGAAGCTCGCCAGGTGCTCGACGATTTGCCTGAGCTGCCTCTTTCGCGCCGCGTTCGTGTTTCGCTCACCGTCAGTCGAGATGGGTCGCGAGAAGAGGAAAGGGAAGGAAGTTGTGGTCGAGAAGCCCGCTCGCAAGCGGACACGTGCAGAGAAGGAGGCCGAGAGGGCCGAGATGGTGGCCAAGGCCGCCGAGGAGCAGGCATCAGGCCGCGCTCGTCCGTTCCAGATCAGGGAGGACCCCAGAGGCAGAGGCAGAGGCAGAGGCAGGGGCATGGGCAGAGTAAGAGGTGCCAGGGCCACCAGAGCCGCGACAGCAGCAGCAGCAGAGTCAGATCAGTCAGATACAGCTGCAGATTCAGATTCAGAGGCAGAGCAGTCCGAGCAGTCTCAGGGGCAGAGCACACAGGAGTCACCGACTCTACGACGGTCTGGCCGCACTCGGCAGACATCCCCAGCAGCAGAGACTTCACCAGCGACCGAGCGTCGCACTGGACCGAGGACGCGAGGAGGTCACCAACCACAGGAGCCTCGCAGGTCCACAGCTGCAGCAGCAGCAGCTCGTAGAGCCGAGGCCCTAGAGGCCGAGCGCGCAGTGTTCCGTATGGACACTGTTGTGCGTCTGGAGCCAGGTGTGCTGCTCCAGAACTTGACCCGAGCCAATGCGGCCAAGGTCAAGAGACTCAGGTGGAGTGTTGACGAGGAAGTCTGGTTCCCGGTGACCCGAGATAGCAGAGTCGACAGGAGGTTCTGGACTTTGCTACAGGCCAGTTTCTACGAGACCTACCAGAGGCGGGGCCACCGGATCTTTCAGCACAGGGTTCTTGACTGGGTCTCACTGAGGACAGCCGCAGGGGGAGCGGATGTGAGAGCACACTTTGCTCACTTCAGAGGTCTGGCTAGACTGCTAGAGATGGAGCAGAACCGTTATATCGAGGACTGGGTCAGAGTGTTCTACGCTACAGCTTGGATAGCCCCCGAGCGCAGAGCTGTACACTTCATGTTTGGAGGGCAGGACTTTGGTTTGTCGAGGGCGACCATTGCTGGTATTCTTGGAGTTGACCTGGTCGACGTCTCGCTGCACGAGAGGGTTTACGGGGACTCAGATCCACCCCGCAGGGCGATGGTTGGCGGGATTGCTCCTTCTCACGAGGCGATCACTCAGTGCTTCCGCCAGCCGTTCCCAGCCTCTTACGCCAGAGTGCCGAGCTTGCTGACCCCAGAGGCTTACGTTGTTCACATGGCACTCCGGAGGACTCTGTTACCGAGGAGTGGCTACCCAGAGGGGTTTACGGGACTGCAGCAGCTCCTGCTTCTACACATCCTCACTCACGAGCCGTTTGACATAGTTGACTTTATTCTGGCTGAGATAGAGGATGTGATCACAGACGGGATGGGTGTGGTGCGACAGTTTCCCTATGCGCACTGGATCAGTTACATATGCTCTATGATAGTGCCAGCAGAGTCACCCATCAGTGCTCCTTACCGTCACGACGAGGCTCCCAGGTTCCCTGTCTACCGACCCACAGCTCCACAGGACAGGAGGAGGGGCAGACACGCAGATAGAGCAGCGATGGCTCGACTGTCACCGGAGGTTCAGGCACGAGTGGCAGAGGAGGATGAGGCACTCCTAGCAGCAGAGGCACAGCTTCCCGGGGGAGATGATGAGATTCACTGGTCTGAGCTTGAGTCAGACTCCTCCGACGACGTTGAGTACTTTCCTTCAGCTGCCCCAGCCAGTCACGATCACGAGGCAGGAGGTTCAGGACAGCCAGCACCTCCGACTTCAGCAGCTGCTACAGTCTCTGAGTCTCAGGTGACTCAGCCGTCCGAGCTCACTTCACTACTACAGCAGCTCGTGACCCAGCAGAGAGAGGACAGGCTTGCTCAGGAGGAGGCCAGGAGAGCCCATGAGGCCCAGATTGCTGCTATACAGAGAGAGGCTGCCCGAGAGCGGGCTGCGACCGAGGAGCGTTTTGTCGGGCTTATCGACAGAGTTTCACAGAGGACAGACGCTCAGTTTCAGCAGATGCAGCAGGGGATGATGGCGATGTTCGGGATGATCTCACAGCTTTACTCTCACACCGGACTCGCCCCGCAGCAGCCAGGACAGTCAGGCCTTCAGGGTGTTGGAGCACCTCAGCTTGCCGTCACACCAGCTCCTCCTCCTCCAGCTCATACTGCAGCTCCAGCTACCTCAGCGACACCGGAGACCACGTTCTCGATGTCAGCACTCTTTGGGTCTGCCGGTCGTCCGCTCTTTTCACCACTGCCGGCGACCACACTCTTTCAGGACTCACCGCCAGCGGTTCAGTCGGTCGCCCTCCCCTTCTCACTTCAGGCAGCACCTTCAGGGGGAGGAGCAGTAGAGGAGTCCCTGCTTCCACAGTCGACGCAGCCGGCAGCCTCAGCAGTCACCTCTTCAGATATTGATACTTCTTCTGCTGACCCGGTTACGACTTCTACGGATCCTCTACCAGGCAGTGCCAGCACGAGAGCCTCCACGACAGTTACTCCTCCAGTGAGCTCAGACCCAGACCAGCAGCTTCCGTCTGTCACCGAGGGTGAGAGTTCTCCGTCCGACGACGACGACCCGGACCGCTTCGTCGCCGTACCACGACAGCACGACCCGTAGCTCGCCTTTTGGTGCTTTGATGCCAAAGGGGGAGAGGTGTTAGGGGGAGCACCAGAGTTAGGGGGAGGATAGAGCTAGAGAGAGCTCGTAGTTATCAGGACTTTGTTTCTTTGTATCACATTTGGTGTTAATTCATGGATATGTACATTTGTCGCTTGAGTATGCCGTTCTTTGAGACATATCTATGGATTTCGTTTGAGCCTTTGAGCTCTTTGGTCCTTCTTTTCGAGTTTGCTTGTGTTTATCCTGCTTTATCTTTCTCGCTCTCTCGTTTTTTATGTTTGTGTTGTCATCAATCACCAAAAAGGGGGAGATTGTAAGCATCTAGGCCCTCAAGGTATGTTTCGGTGATTAATGACAACCATTATTGTGACTAATGAGTTTGTGCAGCTTAAAAGATCATTATCGCTCATTTGGTCATATGTCAAAAGAGGCCCCTCAATTTCGGTTATTCTAAAAGGCGATCTCGGTTTTCAACTTATATATATATGTCAAGGCTAAGGATCTTTCTAGTCCTAAGTGTCACAAGGTTGAGAAGGACACTTAGGTTAGTATAGGTTTTATAGTTTTGTAGTGATCGCACTATTAAGAGGGGTTAAGGCTTAGTAACTTGAGCATGGACATGGTCATTTGAAAATGGATGCACACTATGGTCACTCAGGTTTCTAGAAGTTCAAATAAGTGGTTCTCAAACTATATCTCAAGAATATTTGGATTTCACTCAAGACTCAAATCAGAAAAGACAAAATCAGAAAAAGTCTATACACCGGTTTAACCGACGCTCTCAATTTTCCATACGTCGGTTAAACGAAGTCAGCAGAGTCTGGACAAATTCAATACACCGGTTAAACCGACGTGTTTGAATTTAACGTCGGTGCATTGGTCCAGAGTTGGTTTTTCCAGGGAAATTCAAGTTCTATTCACCGGATTAACCGACGCTGTTTGAATCAAGACGTCGGTGCAATTGACCAGTGAGATGGTTTTTTCAGAGGAATTCAAAAGTTGTACTCACCGGTTAAACCGACGATAGGTTTGAGTTAACGTCGGTGCAGTTGTCCAGAGACTTGATTTTTCAGTGGTTCAGTGGACAACTACACTCACCGGTTAAACCGATGCTACGTCGGTTAATCTGCCCCAGTTGTAACGGCTAGTTTTCAGAAGAGGCAGTTTACATTCACCGGTTAAACCGACGATGACAATGGGGGGTACGTCGGATTAACCGGCGCTACGCAGTTTTCTGGCAGCTTTTCTCCAACGGCTCTATTTGTGTGAGCTGCCTATATATACCCCTCCAATGGGTCATTTCGCCCACTCTTGACACCAGGCAACATCCCAACACTCATACCATAGTCAAGAGCCACCTTGAGCTTCATCATTCACATACTTGTGCATTCAATCAATCAAGAAGCAAGATTAAGGACTTGAGTAGAGAGAAGCTAGTGTGCATCCGCTCTTGGTGATCGGTTCTTGCTCAAGTGAAGGCCTTAGCTTGTTACTCTTGGTGATTGGCATCACCTAGGCGATCTTGGTGATCGAGGTGTTTTCTCGCGGAGCTTGCCAAGGATTGTGGGAGCCCGGAGAAGAAGATTGTACGTGGCTTGATCTCCACCACGCCGGGATGGTGAACGGAGACTCTTAGTGAGCGCCCTCGTCTCGGTGACTTGGGAGGTGACAAGACTCTTTGAGAGTGTCACAACGTGGAATAGGGGTGTGTGCCAACACATCGACACCACGGAAAAAAATCCGGTTGTCTCTTGTCCACTCTTTATATTCAAGCATTTTCTTTCATGCAATTTATTCATGAGCTTGACTTAGAGATCATAACTTAGCTCTACCTTGCTAGGCTTTACTTTGTTTTAGCTCTCTTAGTTTGTGTTAGGAGCTTAGTTATCCGGTTGGTGAATTGGTGCCCTACTAGCATTGCATAGGTTAAGGTTGCTTTACTTTGTTTTAGAATTTGAAAAAGGCCCAATTCACCCCCCCTCTTGGTCCATCGATCCTTACAGCCACCAATCTCAACAGTGCATACAAAAGGAGCTATGCCTGAAGCTTGCTTAGAGCAAATATAAGATGGAATGGCGTAATTCATCTTCTGAGCATACTCCTGAAGAAGATTCTTGCACAGGCCAGTCTCTTGCTGCAAAGCATATTAAGATGTATCAAACAAACACGTCAGTCAAGAAGAGCTACTGCCCTGCTATGCTAATTTTGTCATCCTAATTTCTAAGAACTATAGGATATCTTCAGAATTCAGATTATCTAGTATGCATGGCTCACAAACTGGGCAGAACAAATTCGCAAACATTTTCATGACTAATCCCCTACTATATTTAGAGGATATCTTAGCATAATCGAGAGCTTCAATAGTTACAATCAGACAGAAGAATGTGTTGAATTTGGGGAAATGCCATGAAACCTAAAACAGACCTTCGTGATTGTACTCAGGTGCTGTTAGAAGGCCACAATTGAACTATTCAATGCTACTTGAAGGTAACAACAGCAAGGAACATACATTTCATTAGCAATCTTCCAATACATTCGCTGAAGGCTTCACCATGGCAAGTAGGGATAAATATATCTAATTTAAAGAAGCACGTAAATGTTCTAGGCAGCCTATAACGGTGAATGAGTCAGTTCCTTTTTGCCCAAGCACAAAAGGACAAAAGAATGCAGATCACCAATCATTCACATATAACTTGGAGTTGATGGAATGAAAAAGTTTTCTTGTTGGAGCTGATTTTGTATAGAACTTAACTTAGAATATTTATTACTTGTTTAGCACAAATATCTGTGTAAACGAGTAACTTACTACTGCTGGGATGCTTCTGGTTTCAGATGCTGGAACAGACTTGACTATCTCCAGAAGCGCAACTTCAGCGGCCGACTGTTCTGCAGCCTTTCGGCTGAAGAATCCAGGCAGCGAATCATACTTGGTGTTGTTAACGACCACTGTGGACTTGAATATTGGTTCGTGGGACGGCCCCTCTTTGAGGGTATGATACTCAGGGGTTGGGAGACCAGCTTTCTGCGCGTACTCTTGCAGGCGGCTCTTGAATACGTAGCAATTCTCAACCCCTGTGCGAAATCAAGCATACAACAACTAAGAAAACGGCAGTATTGCATTGCTGTTGAAAAAAGAAGAGGAATTTGGAATGAACTATCCTGGAAGCCTCCGGTAGGATGGATTAACAAGCTTCTGGTGACAAATAGAAAGATGCTAATGTCGTAAATTACTTAAAAAATGGCTAGGATGTGTTCCGGACGGACAGGCAACTGTGTATAAGGTGACCAGATAGTAGCAGAGGTCATCCAAGAAACTGAGCAAGAAATTGAGCGAAATCAGAAGGAATCAGTTGGGTTTGGTTAGAGGGTTGGGGAAGCTTACTGATCCCGGCGGGGGCGGCCGCGACGATGGGCCAAGGGGAGAAGTTTGCGGTGGCATCGGGCGGCGCCGCGCGTCCGCCGTCCATAGCCCTCCCCGCCGCCGCCTGGAAGAGTGGAGTGGGGGTGAGGATTGAGGAAGCAGGGTTCTGTGCGGCGTTTCTAGGGGCTGTGCGTGCGTGGCTCTAGCATTATCACGGCTAGGGATTCGTGTTACCTCTCGATGGCAATCTGGTCCCACCAACCGGTGGTGCCCAGATGTCAGTTGCACCGGCTGTTTCTTCGGTTAGCAAGGTGTCTGATACTGGAATGAAATCACCTCCTCCAATGCATAATTTCATTGCACAATTTTATAAATAAGCTATCACATTAACGATCAAATGTGTCATGTGACCAATAAAACTTGTTGAATGTGTGTAGATAAAACTCAAACCCTCTCAATAGAGTTTCATTGTAGTTTCATAGTTCTTGGTAATTATGTACACCAAGTTTCATTACCGTGAAACTCTATTTTTCTTTTTCTTTTTAAATTACATGTCATGAAATCACTTTTACCTATATGGCATGTTATTTAATGAAGATGAAATACTTGCACTGAGAATGGTCTCACAGATTGTGAGTTTGTAGGGCTGTAGGCACAGGACAAGACGGCCTGGTGACACTGTGAAGCTAGATGCACAACAACCTAAACCCAACATGCCTGTTAATTGCTAGTAGTATGAATCACTGCAAATTGCTGCACCCACTACGGGTTGGTCGGTGGCCTCCTCCAATGAGGGGAGCTGCTCGAACGCCGACGGATCCAACCCGGCCGCGCAACCGTCACACAGGATGTCCAGCAGCAGCCCCGGCGCCCGCGCGAGATGGCCGCCGCCACGCAGACGCAGGGCGCCGACCAGCTCCGACAGCGCCGGCGCGTCCCACCGCAGGCCCCGCCTGGCCGCCTCCCGCGCCACCTCCCTCGCGGCGTCCGTGTCCCCAGCGGCCACGCACCCGGCCACCACGACGCCGAACGTCGTCACGCCGGGCGGGCACCCCGCGCGCTCCATGCACCCCAGCATCCGGCGCGCGCCGGCCAGGTCGCCCTTGTCGCACAGCGCGCCGACGTAGACGTCGTAGACGCGCGCGCCCGGCACGAGCCCCCGCAGGAGCATTTCGTCGAACGCCTCCTCGACGGCGTCGAACGATCTGTTCTCGCGGAAGGCGCGGAGCACTCGCTCGAACTCCAGGATGCCCGGGCGCACCCCGTCGGCGTCCATCTGCTTCGCCACGACCCCGTACGCCTCGGCCGCCAGCCCCTCCCGGAGGAGCGCGTCGACGACGGCGTGGTGGTCCGGCCCGCTGGGCGAGACGCCCCACCGGCGCATGTCATCCAGAAACGCTAGCGCGTCCCGAGCGGGGGCGCAGCGGCAGAGCGAGGCGAGGACCGCGCGGCAGTGGCGCTCGTCCGGGTCGAGCAGGAGGCCGGGCATGCATCGCAGGAGCTCGACGGCGGCGGCGGGTCGCTGGGCGCGGCACAGCGCGAAGGTGAGGATGCGGAAGGTGGTGGCGTCCGGGGCGGCGTGCGGCGCGGCGCGGAGGAGGACGGAGGGGGCGACGCGGAGGAACGCCGGGGAAGAGCAGAGCGCGGCGAGGAGGGAGTTGAGGGCGCGGGTGTTGCAGCACGCGGTGAAGAGGGTGGCGGCGGCGGCGAAGCGGCCATGGCGAGCGAGGGTCACCAGCAAGCGGTGGTGGTGGTGGCCTGTGGTGGCTTCCGGCGACGCTACGACGTGGCTGCTCGCGCTCATCTTCGCTTGTGCAGGAGGGGATTATTTGGGGGGCCACGCCAATCTCCTCCCCTGCAACAATTGATGGGAAGCCACGCGCACAGATCTTGCAGCTTCTGGACCGGCCATGGCGAAGGACGTGCGGGTGCGGCCGGCGGCCAGCTCCTGCGATTGGAGCGCTGCCTCTGTTCCCTGGTGAAAAGGAGCATCTGTTTTACTGCAGTCATCAACCAACACATGATGATTCTCAATTGCTACATTATACCTTGGTTTACCCCCACTCCAAATCCAATCCAATGCCCCGACTACAACACTGCGTTCGTCAGGCTGGAGCTGGAACCGTGTGAGAGAAAAATACTGTTGGGCTGGCTGGAGCCGGTGGCTAGAGTGGTGTGAGAGAAAAATACTGTTGGGCTAGAGCTGGCTGCCGAACAGAATGGTGGTTGTAATCGGAACACATCTAGACATAAGACATCCCCCACCCCCTCAATTGCTGACAAAACGAGAAGATGACGCCAAGCCTTTTCTTTCTGTTCCTGATGGCCCGATGCCAATGAGCAGGCAGTTTTGGTGATCACTCATCAAGAATCGAGAGATACAAATATCCACCTTTCAATCAGTCCACTCCAGGCTCCGCTCCAGTGATCATCACAGATAAGCACTAGCTCCATGTATACCACAAAGGCCTCAGGCCTTCAACAGCCCAATCAGCCGCGCATGCTTCTTTTACTTCCTTTCACTTCAGGAATCAATAAAATTACACCCAAGGAAAACACATCTTCGCACACATTACACTGGCTCAAGACCTGACAACTGTACAAACACGATTCGTATTTACAAATGGGCAATCTGTCCAGTGCTTACAATGCAAGAGGCTCGGGGACATGGATCCATTCATTCAAGCCATACTAACCCCATCTAGTGCTATATTAGCTGGACAAATGCATCTATCTATTCAACAACATCCATCTATGAATACAGGAGACGTGCATCCATTCTATTTCCACCTGGGCCCATATGCACAACCTCACTAGCCCAGACAGCAGCAGCAGCAGCAGCCCCTACCACACCTGATTTATGGTATCAAGTATCAACCATCTCCAAACCTTTACAGTTGGTAAAAGCAAAGGTTCGGACAACCTGAATGCGGTGACTATTTACATTTCGGTTAACCTAGGTATGATTAATTTATTTGGGGGGGAGCCTCCAAGTTCAATGACAGGACCAGGTAGGGGTTCACAAACCTTCTTACCTTCTGCAAGGAGGCTAATGAATCTTGGCTTCGATGTATCTTACAAACTGCACACGTCGCCCGACAGGCCATATGAACCGAGAGCCCCGGTCATATACCACCATGTTGTCGATGACCGGGCTTCGCATCATCTTGGATCTTGTAGCTGGACCTTGGTGTGGACCCATTGCTTGGCCAAAAAGACAAGGCCTACTGGTTGCATCGTTGATGCATGTCAAGGGATGTCGACCTCATCTTACTTGTAATTTTCCTCGGCGTAGATAGAGACAAGAGCATTATCACCAGCACCAGCGGCCAAGAGTGATTTGTACGGGTGGAAAGAAAGGCAGTTTACACTGCCTATTCTTTGGCCCATAAATGATGGCTGGTAGCGAATTATCGTCAACTGCTCTCCTTCAAGACTGAACACTTTAATCATCTGCTTGGCTGAGCCACTAGCAACAACTGGGGCATGCCGATGAACAGCTAAAGCAGTAAGTGAACCCCTGTGTGCCTCAATAGTCAGGTAGGGTTCTGCTGCCCTTCTAACATCGAGAAACTGAATGTCTCCAGCTTGAGATGCACTTACAATCTGTGATACCATAGATGATAGAAAAGGGAGCCTTGTAAAGCATTGAGCAAGCCCACAGTTGCTTCAACAGCTGAGAATAAAAAACATAGGAATGCAAAGAAGTGGTAGTACATACCTTGTATGGATCAAACCCAGGCTGAAACCCTATGCCCACAACCTTTTCCGTTCTTGGGGCATGTGGCCTTGCCATATAGATCAGCCTACAGTATAGGAAAAGAATATTCAGAATAAAAAAATGATACAGGTTGACAAAAATGAGGAAGGAAGACATTGGATAGGGCATATATAACATTTGCATGGTATGCTGGCAAGAGGACAAAGGATGTAGATACTACTGTACTTACCTATCAGGAGAGCGAACATCAAATATCCTTACAGAACCATCAACAAAACCAGCAGCCAAGTGTCCAGAGCGGACCTGAGATGCAGACTGAAACAGAAGCAACAAGCAAAGGTCATGCTCAAGAACAGACGATGCAAACAAGATTAACATAAAACTTGCTACAATAGCAAGAATTAGATACTTAAAGCAATCAAACAGAAAATTTCATGTGTATGGAATCAAAATACATGTGTTCTTGAGAACTTTCAATCAGCGGCGGACCCAGGGATCGAAAGGAGCCTGGGCCAAGCTTAAGACAATTCTATTACCATCTCCAGTAGAAGAAGATTGCGACCACAACCGATCATATTTGAACCGCTAGCTATTGAAACTGATTCTAGTTATTGGCCCTCTTTTAATTTTCTGGTCTCTAGTGTTGATTTGAATACGCACATGCTGACTACTACTTGCCTTGCTTATCTCTAGTAGTGGCCAGCGCACAAAAGAACTTCAGACATACTTTTACCATTGTGATGTGCTAGCATTAGCTTGTTGCGCATATAGCAAGGGAGCCCGGGCGAGTGGCTAAGGTCACCGGGCCCTGGGTCCGCCGGTGCTTTCAACATGTTGTAGGAGAATAACAAGATGAGCTGATAAACCATTACACTGGAGCACAGTACTTATTTTTGTTAGTAAAAAACATAGTTTTTAGCCACAACAGGAGAAAATCCTTCGGAAAATTCCTATATTTGCCTCTTCTCACATTGTTCAACCTACTTGAGATAAGTTGACAATCATACAGAAAGCAACACCAAAAGCCACTTCCACTCATAAAACCTTGCAATTTCAACTGCACACAATTAGGAGTCTAGGAGGGTGCATGTGCATCAATATAGTGTACATCAACTCTTTTCTACTGCATGTATTTTGTTGTCAATATAACTATCAAATACAAACCCTGAATTATATGATACTGTGACTAGTAGTCAAATACAGGTACACGGTAATGTTGCAAGTTATTGATTAATATAGAACAGGAATATCAAGTAAACACGGACTCGCATATCTATGGTTATTTCCTCAGTAAGGAAGTGCAAGATAGCCTGCTCAAATAACATAAGGAAGTTACTTGAACTAATATTTGAATTGCTCATATAGCACATGGAAACAAGAACTTACCAGGGCAGAAATTGCACTGTCACCAGATGACTGAATGGTGCTGAGAAGTTGTTCCTTGTCAAGATCCCATACCAAGATGGAAGACATGTCACCAGATGCATACTATTGAACAACAAAAGGAAGCAAGTTCCTGTATTAGAACAGCCTACAGCACATAAAATAAAATTACAGAACCAATGGGAAAATCATACAATATTACCAGGCAACCAGATTGCTGCTGCCAATCGATCACAATACTGCGACCAGCAGCTCGATGACCCTGAACCGATGAGAAAGCAGTTACAAGTTTTTGTCCTCCCTTTTGAGTAAAATTTTTCCATATACGTACATTTCCATCACCTGCAACATGAAAATTAGATAATGCAATGCTAGAAGAAATAAGTATACAAGGAAAAGCATAGAGAAGGGAGGCATACTTGAGGCAGCTAAAAGCAAGCTCTCATCAAGCTCATTGATAAGCAAGAGTTTTGATAGCCCTCTGTCGGACAATTTATGGTTTTGAAAAGAGTTCACTGGTAGTGCATCATCGTAGTTCCACACTCTGACATGAGACAGAACTTTAGCACAACTGCAGTAGTGCATTTCAAGCACCAGCATCGTTAATTGAAATAACAATTTCACCTTATTTGTTCATTTTCATCAGCTGCGATGACGATTGGAGAAAATGGCAACAATAATGCTGCTTTTGTACCTGAATCAAACCTCGTATCCCAACTAGCAATTTGGCTTGTCATCTTGCAAGCTGCTATTCCAGGGCCCACAATAATAATAATAAAACAGATAAATAAGCAAGAATATCAATAAAAATAATGTAACGCAGACTAATGTAGGCCACATACATGATCGCTGGCACTTAGCAATGCAATCTAGTGCAATTTGTTCTCTCTCTTCTCTTCTAGCATGGGCTTCTTCGTTATCATCAGAACCAGATAAAAGTGGCCTAGAGAAGTGTCCACAACTCCAGTTGTAAATTGTTGATTGGGGAAGTATGCTTAGTTCAGCATTACTGGGAGCCGCAGCAGAGATAAGGCGATCAGCTAAGCCCTCAGGAGAATTCATAGGATGTGGTTTGAACTCCATTGAACATACTCGGCGTAATCCTGTAAGATAATCATGTTGAGGGGGGCTAACAGGAGGCGTCCTAAATGCAATTGAGAAGTTTCCTGCAAAATATTCAAAGACTCAATTCAATAATTATTGTCTTTCCCTGAACAACCAGTGCACAATATTGAGGTATTCTGACCTCAAGCACAGCAACGGAAGTGAGGGAGTAAAACTTACCAGAATTCATATCAAACCAGGAAGAAGAGCGTGCCATTCCAAAGTTTGATGGAGGTGCAGATGTCTCTCCTTGATGTGCACCTCCACTGTTAAATCTACTGTTTTTCATGACCACTTGCTCAACACCTATAAGGGACAGTGCTCTCCGGCCAATAGTTGCAATTCTTGGGTAAGGATCTTTAGCAACAGAACACATAGTTGATATATATTGAGAATAAATGACACTGTCAGCAGGCCTCGATCTAGTATAGCTGAGGCCACCATTACTTGCATTCTCTCTCAGTAATATGCCTGAATCAGAGTGTTGGGAAGAATCATCTGACTGGGGAGAGCCATGCATGATGCTACTTGTTGCAATCGGGCTGCTCGTAGAAACCCTTCCATCACGACCAGTGGCACTGCTATCAATGCCAACCCTTAGCACAGGACCAATATGAGAAGCAAGGCCACTGCTGCCTTGTCGAATGTTGTTGGGACTGTAGACATTGCTTGGACTACTTATATTGGCCAGTGATGGTGGTGACTTCAGCAATGAATTGGTTTGAGGTTTCCAATACTCAGCAGCAACAGATTTGAGATGCTTATTGTGACCCAATGCAAAACGAGTAAGCGCTGGAAAAACATCAGATCAACTCAAAAAGGTTAAAAAGAATTTCTATTTTCAACACAATAAAAGGGTGCCCTATAAAAACCGATATATTTTTTCTAATGCACATACCTATAGCAACCTCACATCTAACAAGGGGGCTACCATCTGAAGAGACCTGCAGAAGGCTTCGAACGACATTTATTTCAGCTTTTACTTTTTCATCGTCATCAGAATCATCATCAACACCATTTGATGATGTTGATCCCATATCCAGGAGATTCCCAAGTGCAAAAACAGCAGAAGCTCTGACCTGGCAATACCAAATATTTAATAAATATATTGTGAAGGAAGCAAATGAAAGAACAGATGAAATATGAAGGCATTGTACCTCAGGTTGTGGCTCCGATAACAAATAAATTAAAATTTCTGGTGCATTTGATTGCAGACCAAGTGACTGAGCCTCAGCAAAATCTTCCCAGAGTTTGCCAAGGCATAAACAAAGCCACTGCAAAAGCAAAGGCTCTGTCTGTGCATCATGGGGATTTTCAGGTTGCAGATGTCTCAGACAAACATCTATAAGACCTGCATGAATACAGGCCTCTTGACCTGTCCTATGCCCATCCACAATAACTGCTAAAACGAAAGCGGCCATTGCACGCTGCTCTGGGTAAGCATCCAAACTGTCAAGAAATCTGATAAAATATGTATGTCCTCCATCTTTAACCAAGTCAACCTGGCACGACTGCCATTTGGAGAAAAATACACAGGTTAAACACCTGATCCTTCCAATACAAATGAACTCCAAACAAGAGTGCATACCTTATCAAGAGAGAGAATTTTCGTCCATATGAAAACAAGAATTTGACGCAACTCCATTGCACTTGTTTGAAGCAGTTTGAGCACATAAGGAAATATTCCAACAGACAGGGCCTAAAACAATGAGGCGAAACGGTTTGGGCGCATCAGAATATAAATAACAAGCACTTGTAAAAAGGTACATGCAGAAGAGCTCAAGTACAAACCAAATCAACTGCCCATGGTCCCATGTCAAGAAATCTTCCAAGCAAAACAAGCGCTCTAAATCTATGCGATTGACTAAGCAGGACCTGCACAAAACTTATGTAAGAAAGAAAGAAATGGAAGAAAAGAAACATAGTAGATAGGATAATTTAAGGGAAAGCATTCGAAACATTTTACTAAACTAAAATTATAGAAGAGAAGAGAAGGGAAGGGAAATGAGGTACTTCTAAAGAGCTAACAGAGTTAAACTGGGTTTTACAAATGATATTGACTTTTACAAAACTGTAACATAAAAATGTCTTATCTTACCTGAAGAACTATAGGTAACTGTTCAGGGGGCTTCTTGTCCTGAGAACCATGATCAAGCCACACTTCAAAAGCCGTCAGTTGTTCCGTGAAAAAAGGGCTCGGCTGGTTTGAATTAGGAGACCAATTAATTGGCTATACTGAAGTGATTAACTGATTATATTCAAAAGGCAAAATAATAATGAACTGATGTATTTCTTAATAAAGGACTAAGTAACAAGTAGAAAACCTGAAACTCTGCATTTGGATCAGCAATTAACTGAGGAAGCTTGGAAAGGCAAATCTCAGCAGCCATGTCCCATGCGTCCCTGGGATTTCACAAGTTACAACATGCACAAAATAGCTAATGCAGAAACATAAGGACTAGTCAGGTTAGCTACCACATATGGTGTTGATGGGTCGGTGGTAACAACGGATAAGAAATTGGAGAACAATTTGCGGATCGCATGATTCTCTCAGCAAGCAAGAAGTTACGAAAGAGACTAGCAACCAGAAGATCTTGCCTGAATAGCTTTTGGAATAGACCTGCACAGTGAAACTTTATCATAAACCCAATGCAGCCAGACATTTACTTTAACTCAAATGATCTTCTCTGATTTTCTTTTTTCCCAAAAATATTATATATATCTCCTAGATGTCGTACCATGAGGAAGCACATTCCATGCAATAGTGTCTGTAATGGCAGTAAAAATCCAATTCAGTTCTCCAAGAAGAGTTTTACGGTCATTTTGCCTTCCAGGAATTTGGTCAATAAGAGAACGATCCATAGAACCACGGAGTAATGATCTCTTACAAAACCTACATAGTTTATAGGCATGCCCCCATGTAAGCACAAAATGCAAGGTAAAAGAGAGATATAGATATATATAGAGAGAGAGAGAGCGGGGGGGGGGGGGGGGGGGGGGGGACAAACCAGTGCAATGCCATCTTGATGGGTGTTGTGAGGCAAGCTGTAAACACATCAGCAGGAAATTCTGCACTCTGGGGAAGAGTTTGATGTGCTTCGCAGGCAGCAAGAAGAATGCAATCCTTCTGCGAAGATGAAGAGGAGCTAGAACTCCAGTCTAGGCGCTGAAGTAAACAAAAGTCACTACGTAAATTAGGCACTTCAGGAATAAGAACAAAACAGACACATAAATCATGATTACCTTCAACTCCAAGAATAATAAGAGAAATAAACTAATAAGCATACAGCATACCTCTAGAAAAGCTTTCACAATAATTCCAGCTGCTGAGCAGTCAAAAACATAAATGGAAGGTGTTTTTAGCCAAGAATCAAGATCAGTAATTGGAAGTGGAATATACTGTGTGTAACTCTGCAACAAATTACAAAAAAGACATTTCATGAAAGGCGCCTATGATAAGTACATGAAGCAATCAGTACAGTGTCTTAGTAACATTTACCTTGTTAAACACCCAAATCTCACCATTAGTTGTAGGCTTTGGTACACCATGGCCATTGTAATGGAAAAGGACTCTCTCTGATCTGGCATATTTGCGACAAGTATTACAAAGCTTTTTAACTTCCTCCACAGTTGGATCTAGCTGAAGCTTGTAACGAGCCTGCAAGCGACATTAGCATTTAGGACATGAAGATGCAAACAATCAACATCAAAATATAAAATACCACAGAAGTTAAACAGAGAAGATCCTCACCTTAGGTTGCCAGCGCTCATACTGTGAGTGCAATGTTTTTCCAATATTTTCAAGGGCCTTAGGAGGTGCCATAGAAAATGGATCTGAAATGAAAGAAACAAAAATCTATGAGCAGATCTCAAAGCAATTCATGAGGGAAATAACAGTATTTAAGTACAGAACTATCAACCAATCTGAATTCCCATGTCTAAAATCTAGTAAATAAATTTTCCAGTTTCTTGACAAATAATTTTTCAAGCACTACAAAGTTGTAATTCATCGACAACGAAACACCAGTTATACAATTTTCATCTCTGGGATTGGTACATAAAATGATCTAAAAACTATGGAGCAAAATAATGTCATATGGGAACAGTAGGTAGCAGACAGTTCATTGCTACAGTTATTTGGCATTGAGAAATGCAAAAGGTTTTTTTTTAAAAAACACAGTTTCAATCAGATGGTGAAAAACAGATCATTTTATAGTGGATCCTAACTTGCAGAACATATTCACATGGGGATGAGCTGAACTCCACAAACATCATAGGCGAAACAGATTTATCAGATGCAGATAACTGTATTTTTTTTCCTCAGCTAATAAGAAATTTGGAAATATACACTCAAATAAACATTTACCTATCCAGCACTCCATTCTTGCGCAAGGGGAGATTTTAATTACATCTGGTGGATCAACACTAATGTTTAAACATAATACAAGTGCAACACATCCTGTCTTCATCTGCAGAACTAAATTCATTAGTAAATGGCATGTAAACATGCGGACAACATAGAAAAAAACACGGAGAATCATCTCATAGACAGACAAAACAAAACATTAAATAGCTATAAATTCCATAATTACATAGTAATTTATGTTGCAGACCAGCACTCAAACCATCGCATGCCAGCTATACACACCCGATGTCCCATCTGATCTGGTGCTTCATGCAATTGCAATATGCACAATGTGGCATCCATTTTGTTGTATATGTAGGTATGTGGAGGCCACCATAATCATCACAACATTGACAGGACATGTTAGGCAAGTCCAGAGCAATACTGTTTACTTAATATCCAAAAACAGAATGGTCGAAACACTGGTAATCACCATGCTATGCTTAACTGGTCAATAAAATTAAGAATGGGCACGAGTCTGACGTCATAGCAGGCTACAATAATTTCCATTTTGTATTAATGATTATTAAAGCCAACCAGTGCGATACACCTCAGAAGCAGAAGATATTCAGCTGTAGGAAACAATAACGCACTCCACCGCATCACAATTGTCCTGCTTGCAACGTGTCATTACTTATTCCGTGACTTGAGAGGTCTCATCACATCTGGCAGCGCCACAGTTAAAATCTTTTTGGTAACGGAAATTTTGATTAACGATGTTGAGTTTGCAGATACTATATAATATAACGGCTTCGCCCGACTAGCCGCTGCCCCCTAATTTACCATTTTTATAAGCTCAATCAGTTAATTGGAAGCCTATGAATCCTCCCAAGCCGAAACGCACCCAATCCAGCAAATAATCAGGTATAATAGGAGAATCGGTAGAAAGCGCATCGGCATACTGGATCGCATCCATTACCCGGTCCTTTGGGCGCCACTTGGATACAAGGCCGCTGGTGGAGGGCCCGGCGGCGGCGGCCGCAGCCTCGTCGATCCCCTCGTGGCGCTGCTCGCACAGCACCACCACCTGGGGCGGGTACGCCACGGACGCCGGCTTCTCCACCTCGGCGGGCTCCAGCCCATTCCTGGGCTCCGGGCCGTTGGCGACGGGGAGGTCATCCGTGACGTGGTTGTGGTGGTGATTCGGCAGCGGCGCCGGGGGCGCGGCCGTCGATGGCGACGGCGACGGCGAGGACGAGGAGTGGACGAGCCTGGACGCCATGAGATCTCCCAATGCCATGGACGCTTGCTGTGTCTGCTGCTTATCCCCCTCAGCCGGCAGCCATGATGAGGTCGGGGAGCTTGGTCACCTACATGGATCGAATCCGGCCAGCGTGGCGAATCGGGAGGGGGCAGCCAGATGGTGAGTGGGCCGGGGAAGATTGGGCGGAGGTCGTTGGGGTGGGAGGGGTTTAGGGTTAGGGTTTGGACGCGTTTCAGCTGGAGGAGAGAGAAAGGGAGCCCAGGGCAGGGAGGGGGTGGGAGGCGGCGTCCCGGTGCGGTGCGGTGCGGGAGGATGCAGGCAGGCAGACCAGACGACGCGAGGGAGAGGCGAGCAGAGAGGTTGACCGAAACAACGAGCGACCAACTAACGCTATAGCTGAATTTGTCATCGCACTAAATTTATTCTCTTCCCACTTGCTCTATCCTTTCCATACTCGCCACTATCTGACGCTGCCATGATCTCAACCTCCTCTCGTGCCACTACTAAATTTATCATATAGTTTCCTTTAATCCTGAATTTCTCAAGTTTGGCTTTCTAAATTTTTAATACACTTGAAAGAACTCAGGATGAAGGCGGGACGGGTTGCGGCTGTCCGTCTGTTTTTTGCGGCAACCCGCATGTAAGCTTTGCGATGTTGAGTGCAGGTTGTGCGGCTGCTGTTTGCCGCTGCCTGTTTCTGCTGCCTACGTAGTCGTAGCCTACCCACTGCTCACCGGTAGCAAGGAGAAGCAAATCTCCATGCGACCATGCTTGCTTGTTCTCGATTTTTTTCCTTCTCAATTTTCCATCTCTTATTCAATTTTTAGGTACAAAACTGATCTTACTTTGTTAGGACAATTGGAAGATCTTACTCTCGCTAGCGACAGGAAGCTGAAATGCTTAATGGAGCTACTAGCGAAGCAGTGAACATCGACCTCTACCGTTTTCTAGGCTGTTAACTTAGGCATCGACTGGCATAGAGCACAGAGCAGCAAAAGATGGGAGGGGATTAGACTAACGGTGAAGCAGTCGTGCAGCCGTAGCCTTGATCTGAGTGGCAAGGACATGTCCCACGGGGAAGACGGGGTGTTTGAGATGAGCACAGAGCATATATATGAATCTGAGTGGTGGGCATCGCGGCACCGCTGGTGGGCAACGTGGGCAGACCCGCTCCAGATATGCGGGTTTGTCATACGGATTATGTGGGTTTGCAGCGTGGGCTTATCCAGCGGGTTTGCGGCACGACCCGCCCCACTTGCAACATGAGAAAGAACAATGGTAGGGTTGCTCGGATGATGAAACTATGACTAGTAATTACTCACAGATGAAAAATCTTGGGCCCTGTTTAGTTTCCAAAAAAAGTTTGCATAGTACCCGCCACATCAAATCTTCGGACACATGCATGAAACATTAAATGCAATTGAAAAATATAACTAATTACACAGTCTAACTTATTAGCACGAGATGAATCTTTTAAGCCTAATTAGTCCATGATTGGACATTATTTGTCAAGTAACAACAAAATGTGCTATAGTGACAAAACCCAAATTTTTTCAACACACCCTTATATTAAAAAAGAATGAAATGACCCACGAGGCACCAAATTGCTATGATATATCAGCACACACACCCACGAACACGCTATACATGGTCAATCAAGTTGAGCACTTGAGAAAAGATCTCAAAACCTTACCAATTCGATGAGGATCGTTTTTAGTCAACCTGACTGATGGATTTATTTAGTTAAAACAATGTGCAGATCCTTTGCCCCATGTACGCGGCACAGGCAATCGGATTCATCGATTTGATTTATTACTCAAAGAATTACCTCAAACAATCTGATTGGGGTAACATGCCAACCTTTCTAACAGCCTTTTCCATCCACCTTCTAGGTCACAGTTCACATGATAGGCAAGGATATTCATAAGCTTCTGCAACCAAACAAAAAACAAGTCTAGAAGCACTTTGAGCCCAACTCTCACTCAGCCAGCACTAGCCAAGTTCTACGATTACAGGATACATGCATTTAAGGGCAACACTAACACGTAGTGATACTCTCACTCATCTTTCATGGGCGTCTCATGCCTCCTTTTCTGTGCAACCTCTACAAGCAGGGTCAGCAGGGCTTCGCATACCTGCGACGCGTCCGCCTCATCACCAGGCTCTTCTTTCACCGAGGAATACACCATCCATGCATGGTCTAGCTTCCTCTCTGGCCGGACCACCACCGATCCAGGAACCTCAGCATCCTTCCTCGTCACAAGACCATCACTTTTCTCGCCATACCTTGCCACCAGAAGTTGAGAGCATGCTGCCATTGCAGCTGAAAGTGGCATTTTGACCGGTACCCTGGTGGAATTGCCATCCGCAGCAATCGGTAGCTCCAATTGCGCAACATGAGAAAGCGCGGTGAGCACACGAGGAGTGATGCTTGCCTCGGTGTGGAATGATACGATTGGAACCTCCTGAGGCAATGGATGTTGTCGCATGAATTCTTTCCTCCTTTCACAGGTCAGATCTTCTAGAGCCTGCACATCACCCTAACGATAACGCAACAAATGGACTTAACATAACTATCACTCATCATTAGGCAAGCTGGTTAGTGGCTGGAATGATCAAGGCATTAAATACCTTAAGCACTTTGGATACCAAGATCTCCATGATTTTACGCAACCTGACATAGTCACCAAGCTGCCCTTCTCGCAGGATATCTGAAGCAATTGGGCTTCCTCCATATGGACTTTAACTGATTAGGTGCTTTTACCATACATTCAATGTCAGAGGTATGAGAACTTTAACTGATTGTTGACTTGTTATAGGCATATCTTATGATACTACAAGTCTAATTAATCTGACCTCTTTATGCAGAGTGCCTATGCACTAATGCTGTGTAGCATATTCCTCTTCCTCGGGCACTTGAGCATTGCTCTTATTGGAGCACCCTTTTACCCAACCTATAATTATTTGTCCTTATCTTCCTTTTTTTTTATGATGCTCCTTCTCTGGAGACTGAAAGTGATCGGGTGCTCTAGCCTAAGAGGGGGAGGGGGTGAATTAGGCACTAATAAAAACTTAGACCTATGGCTCCAACTAGTTTGCACAAAACTTAAACTAAAACATGCTATCTATATGTGCAACTAGGTTGTTCTAGTGTGAAAACCCCTATCCCGAAAGAGTTTAGCAACCTATAGCCTTTCCTATCAAGAAACTATTCTATGAAAGTATTAGCACACAAATTGCTAGTATGTAATGCGGAAGCTTAAAGAGCGGGATAGGAGATAACAAACTCTTGACGCGAGTGTTTATCCCGTGGTTCGGTTAGCCACAAAGGCACACCTACATCCACATTGTTGTAGCACTCACTAAGAGTATTGCTACTCGGCACCAAGTCTCTTCTGTGAACACAATCACGGTCACCTTGGCCCCGGGTTCCACTAAGGAGCTTCTCCACAAAGGATGGGGGTCTCCACGTCCCCCGCACAAAGATGTCGTCGCCGCTCCACACCAAGTCGGAGGGTCGATGACGTTGCCGGTGAGCTTCACGCTCCAAGGTGCCGGCGCACCAAGCTCTTGTTTTGGTTCGCTAATGAACCACAGCACAAAGGCTTGAAGCCTTGCAATCTCACTCACTAAGAGCTAATCCTTTACATAACACTCTCAAAGTGTGCTAAGGGCTAAGGATATGATCTTGATGCTTTTGTATGGCTTGGAGATGTTCTTGGGTGTGTGTGGGATGTCCAGCAACTCCAGCAAGCTTCAAATGGCCGGGGTGAGGCGTATATATAGGCCACCAAGTCTTGTAGCCATTGCTCCAACGGTCAGCAGAAAATCTGCGTATCACCGGATGAACCGATGCCTCTGGCGGGGTAGCGTCGGTTCTTCTGGTCACTCATAACCCGAAGTAGCCGTTGAACTTCTGACAGCTGACGCGGTGATCACCGGTTGAACCGATGCTTTGTACCGATGCATCACCGGTTCATCCGGTGCTTAAGAATCTTCTCCTGGGCGCTGACGTCATTGCACCGACGCAATACTCCGATGCACCATCGGTTGAACCGGTGCTGAAGAAACTTCTCCTGGACATTTGACATCGTCTCTGGTACACAGTACGCCCAATGCACCGATGCCCTTTCTTGGACCGTCGGTTCAACCGGTGCCTATATGCTGACTTGGCTTCGATTCTCTTCTGCACCAAATATCATAGCGTCGGGCCTTGCTACGCCTATCTTCTCTTTCTTTTTGTCATCACTTGAACCTAAAAGCCTGAGAATGGTCATCTTAACAATCATATTAGTCCAAGTGTTGTGTTGTCATTCGATCACCAAAATCACTCGAAATGACATAAATAGTGCCATGTTCGTTTCAGAGACTTTCAACTTAAATGTGAGTTGCCATTCGTACTACTATGATATTAGTATCTATGGTGGAAACATGGCTTAATTCTGTCCTTTTGTATCACAGGTATGGCAGCGATACATGAAGAATGTTTCAATTTTTGTAGCAGATGCAAGAACTGCAGCATCACAAGCTTAGGAGCGTGAGTATCACAGGATTCAGCTCTGCGAAGAGCTTGGTTGAGTTGACATGCCATTTTCTCAAGAGTATAACCTTGCTTGAGTGCTTGACATTGGAGGCCCCTTAGAGTTGTGTCAGGTGCTCTGATCCTGCCAACAAATCTGGTAAATGCTCCCCATTGGCTTTGGATATTCTCATGGAAGGTCACAGAGCGGTCATGGCTATCAGAAAGTGCACCTCCAAGATGCAAGTTTTTTATTTGGTTGGCATCGCTGAATCAATGTTGGACAACGGATAGATTGGCTCGTCGAGGGCTGGACCATCCAGATCATTGCCCTCTCTGTGACCAAGAGGATGAAACAATTCAACACATTCTGACCTCCTGTGTGTTTGCCAGGGAAATCTGGTTCAGGGTGCTGTCTTTGGTTGGTTTACAACAATTTACACCATCCCAGGATGATCTGGTGTTTCAAGAATGGTGGCGGCTTGCACTCACAAGAGTTTTAGAACAGCAACAGAAGGGATTCAATTCTTTAGTAATCCTAGTGGCGTGGTGGTTGTGGAAACACCGTAATGCTTGTGTTTTTGATAGAACCCCCCCCCCCCCATAGTGTCCCTAAAATCCTCCAAGATATCAAAGAGGAGGCCAACCTCTGGTGTATGGCTGGTGCCTTAGGGTTGAGTGCTGTCTGGCCATGAATGTTTTGGGTGTCTAGGTCGTTCTTTGGTCGTGTTTTTGTAACAGGTGATTAGTTTGTCTTGGTCGCCACCATAGTGGCGGTTTGTATCGGTCCTTTTGGACCTTCCTTCCTCTTTCTTAATATAATGATGCGCAGTTCTCTTGCGCGTTCGAGAAAAAAATGGCTATCAGAAAGTATATTGAACCTAGGGTCCCCTCCACAGTGAAGCTACATGGTTTGGAGCCTTGCAGCTGCCATGCTATTTGAACTTTACAATTTTGATGCCGTATCAATATCATAATTATTAGACGTTCAGTTATGTATATTTTTAAAAATTAAATCAGCAGTGTTCATTGCTCAGTAGTCAGTATTTTTTTATCAGACTCAGTGGTCAGTATTAATATACCATGCGCTTGCACTTGTTGTGCCGTCTCCTGGCTTTGGAGAAATAGTTGAGGCGGTGAATGAATAGTTAGTTCGTTTGGGGCCTAGCGGGCTGGAGGTCCAGGCCTTCTTCTGTTGTTGCGAGTGAGCCTCCTTGGTGGGCTGGGCCTTAGCGTGTCCTCCTCATGGCGGTTTTTTATTTTTATTTTTTTTATTTTTGTTTTCGAAATTTACAGGAATATACCCCGGCCGCCCCGCTGCCGGGCGGCCGGGACCTGGTCGCCCCGCTGCCGGGCGGCAGGGGCTTTTGTGCAAAAAATTTTGCGAAAATATTTGCGCGCATGTCTTTGGGGCCGGTCGCCCGGCTGCAGGGCGACCGGATCTCCCACCCTTATATAAGGGTTGGCTGGTCCCCCCACCCCTCATTTGCATCACTAAAATTTCAGAAACCAAGAAAAAAGAGGGAGGGAGGGAGAGAGGCGAAGCCCTGCCGGATTTTCGAGCCGGCGACTGCAGGTAACCAAAATTCTTCTACGCTTTACAAATAGATTATGTTGTAATTATTTTTGTTGAAACAGTAGATTAGCAATCAATTTAATTATTATTAGGAGTGATTAGTGGTACATTTAGGTGCAATTACTTGTAATGATTAGCGTTGATACAATATATTTAGTGTTATATTAAGTATTAGAAAGTACTAGAAAATTGTTAGAGAAGTATTAAAAAGTCTTAAAAATTGGAAGATAATATTAAAAAAATTTAGAAAATGTTAGAAAGTATTTTGTTGAAACAGTAGTTTAGCAATCAGTTTAATTATTATTATGAGTGATTAGTGGTACATTTAGGTGTAGTTACTGATAATGATTAGCGTTGATATAGTATATTAGCAATCTGATTGCTCACTTGTGATTGCCAGGGCTCAACACCATGGCATCCTCAGGATCCACCTACATTCCATGGAGTAAGGTGACGGAAACAGTCCCCCAAGGAGTCCAGGTGCCTATGTGTTTTTGCGGATCCTTATGCAAACTAATGAAATCAAGGGTTTTGGGGGACGACTTTGGCAAGAGGTTCTTCATGTGCGAGAATTACGAGTACGACCCGCCCAAGCATTACGGTAAGGACCGAGCAAAGGTACTACAAAACACTATCAGAGTTTGTCACTTTTAGATCTAGTAATGACTTCTAACATGATTTGGGGAAAGACTCCACCGTCTCTATGTGATTTCGTGCAGTGGTTAGACACCAAGCAATCTTAGCAGGATAAGTACCACATGGAGCGTCAAGCAAGGTGGGCTGCACAAAGGTGGCAACGAATGCTGCATGAAGAACAGATGGAAGAGAAGCGCAAGAAAAACCAGGAAGAGATTCAGAAGAGGATTGCAGAAGTGGAACGTCAGAAGGCAGAGGAACGTGAAGCTGATAGGGAGAGGAAGCGAGAGAGGGCCCGCCGTGCTAAGGAAGCAGGGTCTGAAGCTATTAGGAAGGGAAAATATCCCCGGTGCACTCAGTAAATGTCACAGAACAGTCCAAATAATACCGATCAAGTGCACTAAATAACCATTAAACTTACTCCTCTGATACTGCACTTTACCAATACTCTCAGACTGCCTGCTTTAACCAGGATCGATTGCACAGGAACTCTCGCCAAAAGACGAGCACAGGTGATTACAAGCAGCAAAAGTTTTCAAACTTAACTTACAACCAGAGTTAAAATAAAAGTCTCCAAATTAATTTACAATAAAGTTTTACAAGCCAGAGCTACCTTTCGAATACAGAGTTCAAACGCAGCGGAAAATACAAACAGTTTGAAACAAACTTCAAAATACCGTACGGTAGATAACGTCGATGGCAAAAGACGAGCTTCACATCTTGCCCACTGATGTGAGGCTCACCTACCTTCACTTCACGGAGGAGACGGAACCCACTCGACCGTCCAACCTGGAGGAAGAGGCTGACCACTCCAGGACGCACTAATTTCCTTGAAGTCTTCCGGAATACCACCTGCTCAGAAGGGTTACAACCAAACCCTGAGTATACTAATACTCAGCAAGGCTTACCCGACTATGGGTATACTTAGCCCATTATCTAGACATGCAAAGCTTTTTGGCTCTGGAGTTTGTTTTGCTGAAAAGCTACTAACATTGGATCCTTACTTTCAATATTTTAGCTCCAATTGTGTTGATAGCTAGAAACTAGGTTTGCCTAATTCTCTAAAGCACACATGGTTAATCATATTATCTTTTCAAGAACATCAACATAAATTCATCTTTTCTCTTTCTGCCTTTCAATCCTTACTACGATGCGACGCATTGACCAAGGCTCTCATATCCGCGAGTCACGGCGAATCGATCCGATTTAACCTTGCAAGGTGGACCTAACTCACACGACGCAGGTAAACCCCGTTGGGTCACGCGCGTCAACTGTTTCCATCATTACCACGGCATCTGAACTACGCCTGCTAAAACCCAGGTGATGGGCCCCTCGCAGTGAACTCCCGGAGAATCCGGAGGCGGCATCCTATCCAACACCCGCCAACTCCCACGCCCAGCGTAGCATGACGGAATTCAAATCACCGTTGTAAAGTGGTACACAGCTCACCGGTTTCGACTACCTCCTACTTCCGGTATGTGGTTAGTACTGTTCAATCCTCAGTCAAAGGGCCAACAACGGAACGGTCCTCAATCGACACAGGCGGAGACTCAACTTTCTTTATGCAATTATCATGCCCAACTTTCCCTCCGCCCGGTCTCCAATTTCCTTCTCATTGCCTTATTCCTGACAACACTGTCTGAAGTAACAACCCTATATCTCGCGGGTGACAGGAAATCACCCGTCTTCTACCGAGTTTACTTAAGCCTAGCAGTGCTAGCGATACCTACACTAGTAAGGACACTGGGTATTCAAGATTATGCCTCTATGGTACCAATCAATTCCTTGAACGTAAATGCACAATAATTTAAATATAACATGGAGTAATTAAAATAAGGGATATGCTCCGGGGCTTGCCTTGCAGGTCAGCGGGGTTAACAAAGTCTACTGGAGCGTGCTCAACGGCGTTCTCCAGCTGCTCTTCTGCTCGTGGCTCCTGGACCGGCTCAGCATCTAGCTCGTGGACAGCTGCGTTCGCGGCGTCTACACGAATAAAAATATGCCATGCAACAATTAGGACACAGAGTAATGCATGAGTGCTGCTGATGCGATTCAAAAAGTTAAAACATTTTAGCCTGAAGTGTTTCCTTCAAAACATCAACTACTAAGTTTGCTTAGGGCAGCACGGAGTAAGACAGGAGTTAGTTTTGTTGAGGTTACACATGCATGAAACAATAATCAAATAACCACACTTATAAAAGAAAAGTGTAGCTAGGAGCCAAATAAAAGCAAGGACTCGACATGCAGATATGATCAAGCCACAAGAAGTTACCAAAATAACATGATTTTGATAAGCATGCCACATAAATTTTCCAACATTTATTGACGACAGAAAGTATTTATTTTAACCCTAGAAAAGAAATCAAACACTAATAGATCCACAAAAATGTACACAGGCTATGCACCTGAAACTTTTTCAGTGGACTACACATTCAAAGATTAATCTACTAAATAAATTTCATAATTTTTAGAGCAACGGAACAACCGGTATTAAATAAACTAGTTTAAACACAAAACATAATTTAAGCAGGGGCAAAAGTGATATTTTTCATGCATGAGTATTTTTCTACTAAAGATCTTGATTTTAGAAACCTAACAAAATTTGTTTGGCATTTTTCGTATTTTTCTGTGAATTTCTAGGCAATTTAGAATTACCAGCCGAAATAAATGAAAGAAAAACATAAAAGAGAGGGGCTGACAGCTGGGCCCCACTTGCCAGGGACCCAGCCCGCCCCCCACTCCTCTGTTTTGCGCCGCACGGGCGGTCGGCCAGCCGGCGCGCGGCTAGGCGGCCCGCAGCGGCCCTGGCTCCCGCTGGCGGCGGCCTGCCGGCGGCGTGGCTCGGCGGAGCCGAGGCCAGGGCGGGGCGGTGGGGCAGGGAGGCGCGTAGGGTGGCGCAGGGGCGCTCCGCAGCGGGCAGGCGGCGGAGGTGGCATGCGCGGGGCGGGGCGCGCGGCGGCGCGCGGCCGTTCCGGCCGGGCCACGGCCAACCGGCGGCGGAGGCGGGCGGCACCGCGGCCAGGGGGTCCCGGCAGCCCTAGGGCGCACAGCGGCGGCCCGCGAGCTGGCTCAGGGAGGGCAGGCGGCGTGCGCGCGGGGCGGGCGGCGCGTTCCGCGGTGGCGCGGCGGCGATTCGGCGGCGGCGGCCGCGGATTCCGGCGGGGAAAAGCTCGGGGAGCGAGAGGAGGTGGTTGTGGAGCTCACCTAGGGTTCGTTTTGGGCGGGGAACGGCCGGAGGTGGAAGCTCGGCGTAGAGGGGCGGAGCTCGGGGAAGACAGCAATGGCGGGCGACAGTCTGAGCTCGATTTCGGCCGGGTTTGGGCACGGCCGCGCTCGTGGGGGGTCGGAGTGGGTGGACGGCGAGGCTGCGCAGCTCGGGGTGTGACGAATCGAAGCGAGGTGGCGAGGGTTGGCCGGCGGGATGACGAACGACGGCCGGCGCGACGAGCTAGGGTTCGCTCGGTCCGCTCATGGCGCGAGGAAGGGGAACGGGGAACTGGAAGCTTCGAGGGCGCGCGCGACGATAAGAGCGGTGCTCGGACAACGAGGATCGTCGGGATGGATGACGCGTGGAGTCGCTTGCCGGCGTTCAGTCGCCGGTATGGGCGCGGGCGTGCACAGTGCTGAGCAGTTGCTCTGTTCACTCGTTTGAAAGATTTTAGCTCGAGTTTGACTAGTTGAAACTCCAATTTCCATATAGAAACTTGAAATTTGGCCAAAATAAAAGTTGTAGAGAAAGAAAAGATCTACAACTTTCGTTTTGGGCGAAAATCGATTTGAGGCTCGGATCAAGGACAAAAACGAGATCGAACATCGCTAAAACAAAGATTACTATGCGAATCCGATTAACGCTAACGACAAACTTGAGTCCACGATTAGCGAAATAAATCGTGATTAGCGAGCACAATTAACACGGGGGTGTTACAGCCTTCCCCCCTTAAAGGAATCTCGTCCCGAGATTCACGCGCGTAAGGGACAGATAAGGAGGGAAGATGCTCGTTAACCAAGGATATTAGAACTATC
This sequence comes from Panicum virgatum, assembly GCF_016808335.1. NCBI lineage: Eukaryota > Viridiplantae > Streptophyta > Magnoliopsida > Poales > Poaceae > Panicum > Panicum virgatum. The sequence goes on from NC_053152.1 coordinate 716,977, forward strand.
CAAAAATTACCTTCCCCAACTGACTTACCTTCGGAATCTTTCTTGGGGTAGCACATTCAGCGTGATCCATCCCTTCCTGAAGGTACCCCGCACAGGATTTTTCTCTGTCGCATTGCTTATTCGACCTCTGACCTTGTGTAGGTGGTTCGTACTGTGCAGCTAACATCCGAAGTAGATGGCTTGAGTCGCCTCCCGACATACGAACACTGGATAGTATCTTTGCCCTGTTCGGATTATTAAAGGTGCTATCCGAATTCAGTGGATCTTTCCAAGTGGATGAACGGCAGTCCCGGATAAAATGGCCGTATTCGCCACACTTGCAACAAGGTTGACACCCGGTGCAACGACATTTCTTCTTTGATCTCATTGAACTCCGAACAGGTGAACGAGTTCTTGCTCTTATAACTGGGTCGACATCAGTAGTACTCCTAACTTGCCTTCTACCACGTGGAGAGAATTCTGTGCATGTAATTTCCCATCCACTCAAGTCTATGCTGCCTGCGCCGAGCTTGGGAGTCCGACAATTTACCTGGTGATCTTTAATTCCCATCGGAAGTCGCGATGGTGGAATTAAGGAGTCCGAATAAACATTCTGCGTCTTTTCTTGCTCCCAATTTATTTCCGGTCTGGGGTTAGTATACTCTTCAAGTCCTTCGCTGTGCTCACTTTTCTTTTCTTTGGAGCTGCTTCGTAGACAAGGGCGGTCATACATCTTGCAACAGTGGCAAGGCTCAAATTGCCTCATTGGTGCTTCGGTCATCACGACGTCGGAGGGTAGAAGGTTGATGTGCCCCTGACCAGGGTCCTTCCTACTACTTCCCGCTGCATACTCCATTATTCACCTGAGAAACAAAATTAAAGTGGAGACATCTTTAGCAGTAGGACAACTTCTATTTCGGGTGGGCCCACACAAACCTCATACACCTAAATAGCTATACACAACAATGCATACACGAGTTTCTAGCCCAAACTAAGCAAGGTCGTTTAGGGAACTCAAGATTACACATGCAGTCCAAAACCAGAATTTCCTGCTAAGGTGAAAGGAACTTCCTCTATCCAAAATTCGCACTTGCTGAGTTTAGCATATAGCTGATGTTCCCTAAGACGCTGGAGTATTATATGAAGATGCTGATCATGTTCTTCTTCTGTCTTGGAATAGATTAAGATATCATCAATGAATACCACGACAAATTTATCCAGCTCTGGCATGAACACCGAAATCATGAGATACATGAAGTAGGCTGGAGCATTGGTTAATCCAAAGGACATGACCAAGTACTCATAAAGACCATAACGAGTGGAGAATGTTGTTTTTGGTATATCCACCGGTCCGATTTTGATTTAATGATAACCAGATCGTAGATCTATTTTTGAGAATACCTTAGCTCCAGCTAGTTGATCATCTCGGTAATTTAACCAAGGTCCCTTGTCTACCACATCTTGTAGTCTTCTAGCATTTTCGTCCATTAGCAGTTCTTTGAAAGATCAATCCCCTTGGTAACTTCGGAGAAGACTCACTAGATTTAGGTCCGGTATAGAGATTTTTAGGTAGAACGGCGAACGATAGATGCGGGGAATGCCCATGAGGAGATATCACACCGACACAGTGGTATAAGGGATCATAATTAGCAATCTCCATACCAGCGTGTGTCGAGTAGTACAAGCATGTGTTGATTGCTCAGAGTAGGCTCTTGGTTTCATTGCGGCGCCGTCAGGCATACTTCCAACGAGAATCTCTTGTAGCACATATAGATCGTGCATGTATAAGCATTACAAGACGGAGGGATAGCAAGGAGGTGATCCAAAAACGGGGCATAACATGAGAGCAACAGGGATTAGCTGCCACAGACTGCAGGAAATAAGATTCTTGCTTAAGCTTCACATACAGCTTCCGTGCACCGATGAGATTACCTGATTACCGATCAACAGGGGATTCGGTCCGGTTGGACAGTAACATGAGATCAAGTCCGCTAACCATTCAGGAACCTACGGGAGCTATAAACGAAACCAGCAGACACCTGGAACAAAACTGATGTACCTTCCAGAGACTTACCTGATAAAACAATGACGTGATTTACAACGGAATGATTTTGACGCTAAAGGAGAAAAGGAGATTAGCATTACACAAAACCATTCTTTACATGCAGTCAGGGACGCCTCCTGATGACAACAATGATTTTAAGAAACATCCGGACTCAATTTCTGCGAGACTCTTTGAGTAGAATAGATAATTGAGTGATGTAAGATTTTCTGTTCAAGAAGAAAAGGTCAAACAAAGCAAGGAATGATGCTGAAACAAGGTAATCAAGCCCTCGCAGCGCAGAGATCGCAACACGAGGAGAGCAAATGTCATTGAGATTCATCACAAGGCTCATGATTAACAAGTGAGGGTAAAACGGAAGGATGGTTTAAGCGGTGTTTTTGGAATATTCTTGCTCAGGATTATATTATCTGATGAATTACACAAAACATGCTTCTTTATGCCAGTACAATGCCACCATACCAAGGAATAAAGATAAAATGTTTCACCCATAGTGCAAATGCTTGATGGCTCGGATAATGATGCACTCCTGGAATGCATGATTGCAATGCTGGTGCAACACGATGATAAAATGTTCCATGCACAATGGAATGGTGCATACGAATTGATGCATTAGTTATGATGCTGGCCCAATGATGCATACACCATGGTGCAAAGATGTTGATGCCCATGTTTTATGCATCTAGGAGGTGCATAAAATATGATGCATACACGCATGAGTTTGCGATGCACACAATACAACACGCGTCTTAGGACCGTTCTCTTGCACGAGACTAACCTCTTGTTAACCCTATGCCCTTGAGAGGGATTAGAAGTTAAGACACTAGTAAGGTTGCATAAAAGGGGATTGCAGTGAGTTATGTCACATATACCTTGGCACCAGCGCGCTCCTAGTGGCTCAATCATGTGGCTGCAGCACACATGAGACCCTAGGTTCCGTCGCGGCATCAGGGTTATGTAACTAAACACAACTGCAAGAGAAATCGATAGTAGCAACCCAACAGTGCCAATCAGCAAGATAAATTAACGAAACCGAAGACACCCGAAGTGTACTTGAACGCATACTCGTTAGTCAGCCAACGCATTCCCGATCATGATGCAACACAATGCACTGACCAATGAGGTGATGCATGATCGTTTCAATGACTATACTCAAAAAGTTATTTTGTCATGATTTTTTTTAATTTATCCAAACTACTGAGAAAGAATGGAATGTACAAAGTTCCGGTGTTAGAATCAAAATAGCCAACAACATAGATTACAAAATCAATGATAGGTCGATCATTGATCGATGGATTGAAGGACTTTGTTGGCAAACTCAAGGCTTTGCCACAAAAAGTAACAGTGGTTTGATGGAATTGGTCCAAGACATGAATCAAGAGGTTGACTTGAATGACAAGCTAAGATCTAATGGAAAGGTTCTCACATGATCCAAAGCCGCTGAGAAAGATCTTCTCAACTAGGGTCAGACTAGCAGACTGTATAGGTCTCACTACTAACAACACAAAATCTAGGTGAACCTTTAGGTAAAAGCATCACATTTTAGCAAACGACGCGACAAGCATGACAATCAATCAAACTCAAGATTATGCCAAGATGGATGCACGTTCTATCGTTTCTCACCCAAACAAGTACCAAATATGGTATACGAAGACGACTAGTGGCACAATTACGTACTCTCCCTATATATACTAGTCGTTCCTACGATCAAGGATTTCATAGCGCGCTTAACGGAGTTAGTATTCCTGCAGACAAACCAAAACAACAAGAGAGAGATATAAATATCCATTTCTGGACCCTTCGTGCCAGCACACACGAACGGCCCCCATGTGTCCTACGCCACACGAGTAACGCATATGCAGTTTCCCACATATTCACCCATACATTACCGTCCACTATAGAGACGGCACCCAAACGTTTGACGCTGAATGGGCAGCGCTGCATACGTCATAACAACGTATTCACTTCCCGTATACTCGCCTTACGGAACATCCAAGGGTAGACGTGTCCCAAGGGTCACGGTCATGGCCAACCGCATGACAGGTTTACATCTCGTAACATTACCTTACGAAATGACCGTGATCACAATCACACGGTATGAAATCCGCACTCCATATCAGGCGGCAGATAGCGACAGGCTCGTTTGAATTGAGCCTTATCACCTCCTCGTATGCTCATCATACGGGACTCGCGCACGTATGAAACACGTGGGCTATTCTAAGGACTACCAGAATGCTCACCTTACTTACCTCAGCGTAGGTGCGTCGTTACAGAATAGTAGTTGTGCATAAAAGTAAGGTTTAATAAGAAGTAAATGCTGGAAGTGCTGGAATGAAATAGATACTTAGATGCCACCTAACTTGAAACACATAATTAGGGCATACGAACTATCTATCCTACTCCTTAGCGCATCTAGCGTCAACTTTTCGAAAACCCAAAAGTTTTGAAGTTAAGCACTCAAGTAATCACCCCCCAGTGCAATTAGCTCTGATGCCAGCTGTCACAGAACAGTCCAAATAATACCGATCAAGTGCACTAAATAACCATTAAACTTACTCATCCGATACTGCACTTTACCAGTACTCTCAGACTGCCTGCTTTAACCAGGATCGATTGCACAGGAACTCTCGCCAAAAGACGAGCACAGGTGATTACAAGCAGCAAAAGTTTTCAAACTTAACTTACAACCAGAGTTAAAATAAAAGTCTCCAAATTAATTTACAATAAAGTTTTACAAGCCAGAGCTACCTTTCGAATACAGAGTTCAAACGCAGCGGAAAATACAAACAGTTTGAAACAAACTTCAAAATACCGTACGGTAGATAACGTCGATGGCAAAAGACGAGCTTCACATCTTGCCCACTGATGTGAGGCTCACCTACCTTCACTTCACGGAGGAGACGGAACCCACTCGACCGTCCAACCTGGAGGAAGAGGCTGACCACTCCAGGACGCACTAATTTCCTTGAAGTCTTCCGGAATACCACCTGCTCAGAAGGGTTACAACCAAACCCTGAGTATACTAATACTCAGCAAGGCTTACCCGACTATGGGTATACTTAGCCCATTATCTAGACATGCAAAGCTTTTTGGCTCTGGAGTTTGTTTTGCTGAAAAGCTACTAACATTGGATCCTTACTTTCAATATTTTAGCTCCAATTGTGTTGATAGCTAGAAACTAGGTTTGCCTAATTCTCTAAAGCACACATGGTTAATCATATTATCTTTTCAAGAACATCAACATAAATTCATCTTTTCTCTTTCTGCCTTTCAATCCTTACTACGATGCGACGCATTGACCAAGGCTCTCATATCCGCGAGTCACGGCGAATCGATCCGATTTAACCTTGCAAGGTGGACCTAACTCACACGACGCAGGTAAACCCCGTTGGGTCACGCGCGTCAACTGTTTCCATCATTACCACGGCATCTGAACTACGCCTGCTAAAACCCAGGTGATGGGCCCCTCGCAGTGAACTCCCGGAGAATCCGGAGGCGGCATCCTATCCAACACCCGCCAACTCCCACGCCCAGCGTAGCATGACGGAATTCAAATCACCGTTGTAAAGTGGTACACAGCTCATCGGTTTCGACTACCTCCTACTTCCGGTATGTGGTTAGTACTGTTCAATCCTCAGTCAAAGGGCCAACAACGGAACGGTCCTCAATCGACACAGGCGGAGACTCAACTTTCTTTATGCAATTATCATGCCCAACTTTCCCTCCGCCCGGTCTCCAATTTCCTTCTCATTGCCTTATTCCTGACAACACTGTCTGAAGTAACAACCCTATATCTCGCGGGTGACAGGAAATCACCCGTCTTCTACCGAGTTTACTTAAGCCTAGCAGTGCTAGCGATACCTACACTAGTAAGGACACTGGGTATTCAAGATTATGCCTCTATGGTTCCAATCAATTCCTTGAACGTAAATGCACAATAATTTAAATATAACATGGAGTAATTAAAATAAGGGATATGCTCCGGGGCTTGCCTTGCAGGTCAGCGGGGTTAACAAAGTCTACTGGAGCGTGCTCAACGGCGTTCTCCAGCTGCTCTTCTGCTCGTGGCTCCTGGACCGGCTCAGCATCTAGCTCGTGGACAGCTGCGTTCGCGGCGTCTACACGAATAAAAATATGCCATGCAACAATTAGGACACAGAGTAATGCATGAGTGCTGCTGATGCGATTCAAAAAGTTAAAACATTTTAGCCTGAAGTGTTTCCTTCAAAACATCAACTACTAAGTTTGCTTAGGGCAGCACGGAGTAAGACAGGAGTTAGTTTTGTTGAGGTTACACATGCATGAAACAATAATCAAATAACCACACTTATAAAAGAAAAGTGTAGCTAGGAGCCAAATAAAAGCAAGGACTCGACATGCAGATATGATCAAGCCACAAGAAGTTACCAAAATAACATGATTTTGATAAGCATGCCACATAAATTTTCCAACATTTATTGACGACAGAAAGTATTTATTTGAACCCTAGAAAAGAAATCAAACACTAATAGATCCACAAAAATGTACACAGGCTATGCACCTGAAACTTTTTCAGTGGACTACACATTCAAAGATTAATCTACTAAATAAATTTCATAATTTTTAGAGCAACGGAACAACCGGTATTAAATAAACTAGTTTAAACACAAAACATAATTTAAGCAGGGGCAAAAGTGATATTTTTCATGCATGAGTATTTTTCTACTAAAGATCTTGATTTTAGAAACCTAACAAAATTTGTTTGGCATTTTTCGTATTTTTCTGTGAATTTCTAGGCAATTTAGAATTACCAGCCGGAATAAATGAAAGAAAAACATAAAAGAGAGGGGGCTGACAGCTGGGCCCCATTTGCCAGGGACCCAGCCCGCCCCCCACTCCTCTGTTTTGCGCCGCACGGGCGGTCGGCCGGCCGGCGTGCGGCTAGGCGGCCCGCAGCGGCCCTGGCTCCCGCTGGCGGCGGCCTGCCGGCGGCGTGGCTCGGCGGAGCCGAGGCCAGGGCGGGGCGGTGGGGCAGGGAGGCGCGTAGGGCGGCGCAGGGGCGCTCCGCAGCGGGCGGGCGGCGGAGGTGGCATGCGCGGGGCGGGGTGCGCGGCGGCGCGCGGCCGTTCCGGCCGGGCCACGGCCAACCGGCGGCGGAGGCGGGCGGCACCGCGGCCAGGGGGTCCCGGCAGCCCTAGGGCGCACAGCGGCGGCCCGCGAGCTGGCTCAGGGAGGGCAGGTGGCGTGCGCGCGGGGCGGGCGGCGCGTTCCGCGGCGGCGCGGCGGCGATTCGGCGGCGGCGGCCGCGGATTCCGGCGGGGAAAAGCTCGGGGAGCGAGAGGAGGTGGCTGTGGAGCTCACCTAGGGTTCGTTTTGGGCGGGGAACGGCCGGAGGTGGAAGCTCGGCGTAGAGGGGCGGAGCTCGGGGAAGACAGCAATGGCGGGTGACAGTCTGAGCTCGATTTCGGCCAGGTTTGGGCACGGCCGCGCTCGTGGGGGGTCGGAGTGGGTGGACGGCGAGGCTGCGCAGCTCGGGGTGCGACGAATCGAAGCGAGGTGGCGAGGGTTGGCCGGCGGGATGACGAACGACGGCCGGCGCGATGAGCTAGGGTTCGCTCGGTCCGCTCACGGCGCGAGGAAGGGGAACGGGGAACTGGAAGCTTCGAGGGCGCGCGCGACAATAAGAGCGGTGCTCGGACAACGAGGATCGTCGGGATGGATGACGCGTGGAGTCGCTTGCCGGCGTTCAGTCGCCGGTATGGGCGCGGGCGTGAACAGTGCCGAGCAGTTGCTCTGTTCACTCGCTTGCATCATTTTTTTTCTTTCCTGCCTCAGACTCATCCATTCCGTTACGGATACGAAGTGTCTGCCGTCGACCTACCCCTCTCCTAGCATCTGGATTGGGAATGTACATTGGAGAGATATTTGGTGTAGTGAATGATCCCAGACTGCCTATGCCATATATCTCATGGCCCAAGTGTGCACAGCGGTTTCTTTTCTGTAATATTCTGAAACAAAAACCCTAGGATCCAACCCAGATTCTGAACATGCCGCAATGACATGTGAGCATGATAAGTGAAGAAGTTGTGACTTTTTCATCTGCAAAAAACCTTGCCTTCCGGCGTTATCAAGCAATCCTGAACGACCCTTTGTCTGCGGACACTCTGCCCTGTCCTGTCCTTGCATGAAACCTCAAACTTTTGATCCTTTGTGCCCATGGAGACCACTCTGTGATATTGAGCCTTTTCAATCTTTTCTTTCATGTAGTTAGTGACCCTATTACAAAAAACCACTCCTGGATCATTAAGTAAGACATCAGCTGCCTGGTACCGCTCTCTGAAGTACCTTGTGCATCCGTACATGATGAACTCAACTATGCCAACAAGAGGAAATCCACAAACATGACGCATTACCATATTGTAACACTCTGCGTGGTTGGTTGTCTCAATCCCATATCGACGACCACCAGTGTCGTATATAATTGACCACTTCTCATTAGGTGCATCCTTAATCCACTGTGTGAAAGATCCGCCGCCGGAACGTCTCCGGCTGGAGGTTGAGGCCTGTTCCTTTAGCAGCTCGGTGCACATGTTATCTAGCACCTGCCACAATGCATCAAACTTCCACTGCTGATTCTAAGTGCACAACCTCTTGAATAAATTCATAAGTTCCTTATTCTTGAAGCGCTCATAAAAATTTGCACCCATATGCCTTATGCACCACCTACTCACAACATCTGGCCATATGTTCTCATTCTCATAAAAGTTGTCCTCGACTTTCTTCATGTAGTTGCCTTATTGCTGCTAGAAGACCTGCATGTCTGTCACTGATGAGGCAAACATCAGGCCTTCCAGCAACAACGTGAATCTTCACACGTTCAAGAAACCAGTACCAGCTCTCTGTGTTCTCATTCTCAACAAAAGCAAAGGCGATGAGAACCACCTGCTTGTTGCAATGAACTCCAATCGCTGTCAGTATTGTCCCCTTATATCTTCCTGTCAATAATGTGTCATCAATACATAGAACAGGAAGACAATACATAAATGCCCTCACACATGCACCAAGGCAGAAGAAAACACGAAGCAGAAACCCAGGTCCCTCATATAAACTCGGTACAATATAGGTATCAGTCACGGTTCTAGGATTTCTCTGCACAATTGCTGACAGCATGTGAGGCATGTTATCATATGATGCCTCATATGTGCCAAATCTCATCTCAAACACCAATTGTTTTGCCTGCCAAGCCTTTGCATAGCTGATTTTGTATTGAAAACGGTCGTCGATGTCCCTAATTATCAATTTTGGCTCATAATCAATTTTGTCCAGAATCACCCCATACATCTTCTTGGCCACAAAAGTGGATGTGATGTTACGGTGAGTTTGCGCAACAATAGTTAATCTACATGTATGTGGTGTACCAATTGAACACTCCCAGTGTGTTTTGTACTTGCCCTTGTAGGCATGTACTCGCCATGTACAATCGCCATTGACACACTTCATCTCATATTCTTTGCTGCTAGACTTCACAACTCTGAATTCCTTCCTTAACGATATAGCCCAAAGCTTCACAGTATCTTTCACAGCTTCAATGCTAGGATACTTTGCCCCCTGCACAACCTCATTCTCTCTGTATTCGTACTCATTACTCCTAATATCCTGTATCACTGGATTTCCAAAACCCTTGTCTCGCCATTCACCTAGCAACGGGTAGTCCTCATCGTCTGATGAGTCCCCACATTCTTCCATCATTCGAGCCTCTTGGTCTTCATTCTGTACAGCTTCCACTATTCCAGGTATCCGCTCCCCCTCATCAGCTAAACCTTGCGGCTCAGGTTGAATGACATGCACGTTCTGATCTTCTTTTTCTCCTACCTGATTAACTATACCTTGCGGCTCAGGTTCTGTGACATGCATGTTCTGATCTTCATTTTCTTGTTCCACTGCTTGGTTCATATGAGATAATGTACTTGTTGACCCTTCACCGAAATGGGCTGCCTTCTGGTGAATCTGAATTAGCATTGCAAGAGGCCACCCGCGGTCAAGAGCTGCTTGCATGTAAGTCCGTCATTCTTCGGTGTTTGCTATAAGCATCAACTCCCAGAAATCCCCTTCAGTTCCCCAATTCGTCACAGTATGAACGGTTAGGAAATGAGTCTTTGGATTCACATTGAATATCTCGTGAAGCCATTTGCGTATGGAACCAAAACTCCTCTCTAAGGGTTTATCTATTCCGCACTCTCTTCGTTCAAAAGCTGATAGATCTACTCCATACGCATCATGAGAAATATATTAGTCACCATAATGAACTTGAAAACGAAGCTTGCTCGACATATCTAGACACACAATCATGATATTAAATTGATTGCTAATCTACTGTTTCAACAAAAATAATTACAACATAATCTATTTGTAAAGCGTAGAAGAATTTTGGTTACCTGCAGTAGCCGGCTCGAAAATCCGGCAGGGCTTCGCCTCTCTCCCTCCCTCTCTCTTTTTTCTTGGTTTCTGGAATTTTAGTGATGCAAATGAGGGGTGGGGGGACCAGCCAACCCTTATATAAGGGTGGGAGATCCGTCGCCCTGCAGCCGGGCGGCCAGGGCCGGCCGTCCCGCTGCCGGGCGGCCTGGGTTGCCGGCCGCCCTGCTGCCGGGCGACCGGCCCCCAGGGACCTGCACGCAAATATTTTCGCAAAAGTTTTTGCACAAAAACCCCTGCCGCCTGTGGCAGCCCCGCCCGACATAAACCGGCTTAAGTGCGCTAACCATCATCAAAACGACAATCAGGGTTAACACGTACTTAAAACGGAGCAATCCGGCAGTGCTGTCGGGTAAAATCCCGATAAAACCACTTAAACCTGGATCGAACAAAGCAGCATAACTCACGCGAAGGCGAGTCCAGAGATTACAACAATACAACATATATTACAACACAAAGTTTAACATCAAAGTAGAATTACAAACCGAGTTCAACATTTAACAAAGTGCTTTTCATAGCCAACATAAAAGTGAAACGCCAGAGTTCTTTATTTAGCGGAAAATAAACACGTGAACTAACGACGATATGGGTGTCACGAAGAAGCCCGGTTCGTGACATCACTCGCTCTTGACAACGTTGGCCGGGGACGGATCCCACTCCACGGACCAACCAGGCGGGAGGGTACAAGGCCAGGTCAGACTGGCAAACATGTCCTCCAAAGTATCTCCTGAAACAAAATGAGCCACAAGCAAGGCTGAGTATTCTAATACTCAGCAAGGCTGACCCGACTGAGGGTATACTTAGTCCTTTAACTAGACATGTAAGGCTTTTGGCTTGAGGGGTTTGTTTTGCCGAAAAGCAGTAAAGAGTAGATCCTTAATTGCAGGTTATAGTTTTCAGATTCTAGTTTAATTGACCATTCTATGTGAGCATCTATCCAATAGCATACATGGTTAAAACAATTATCTTTTATCATCCCATCAATCATATTCAACATCCTCATCTTTCACTTCTTACTCTATGTGACAGAAGGGTTAAGCAGTCTCAATAACCGGTGAGAAACGGACGATTCGAATCGAATTTGTTAACCTGGCCAGGAAGACCTAAACACACGTCACGTGGATACTCACAGAGTCACACGTGCAACATTTCCCTTCAATTCCCGCTTCACGGAACAGGCCCACCGCCCTCAAGTACAGCAGTACGACGACTCTGTACTCGCCATTAGCTAGATGTGAACGAGTTCAAGATGGTGGGAAGGTATGTTCCGGCTGCGGTTCAATCCAGTACTTAAGCTTACCGATTACCATATTCTCGGCATGTGATTAGTACGTTCAAATGCTTAACCACCACTACCACACACTGCGGCCTTATCACTTTTCACTAGACAGACGGGGCATCCCAAGTATCACGACCCCGCCCGTAGACCTTATAGTTGTAGCAAGTAATAAACAACCAACTCCTATAATTTCTCGCGAGTGACAGGAAATCACTCGACTTCTACCGAACCATTAGCATAGCTGACTAGCGACCTGTACCAACTAGTGTTCAAGCATCGGTACCTAGGATTATGCAACTAAGGTTTCAGTCAACTCCTGTAACTTAAATGCACAAATAGATATGAACAATAATAAGTTGCATAATTTAAAATAGAGGGACATGCTCCGGGGCTTGCCTTCCTGGGCGTAACTGGATCTGGGCTCTTCCGAAATCGGGTTCGGGTCTTCAGTAACTTCAGTTAGATTCACCTGAGCTTCACGCTGCTCACTCTCGGACCCGGGCACCAGTTCGTAAGTTCCGTCAGCGAGAGTAGTAGTATCTATATGAAATGCACATGGATGAGTTGTTGTGATGGCAGTAATTAATGAATTATTTCATCATAAAAGCGTAAACCAACAAGACTCAAAACAACAATAAACACTGGCATGTTTCTTCCATTGGGCAATCGTGTATAGAGTAGAAAATAATAGTAGTTAGTGCATAAGTTCCAAGTGGAGTTTTCGTTATATACCAAAACATACAAAAGTGGCTTTCTTTAACAAAAATAACGATATCATGCTTTGTCTAAGACTATAGTTACACATAGATTCTAAGTCTCAAAGTTTTGCAGAGGAGTCTACATATGATCCTCAACACATTTTAAATTTATCAGAAATTTTCTAGACGTAAAACAGGAGTAAAAAAATTGACAAATCCTACTCCATAAAACAAGACTAATTAGTACAGATAGTTACAAAGTGTTTTTGGCTATCAAAATTTATATTCTAGCTTATCTTCTGAAGACTAAGCCACATTAAAATTTTCAGATTTTTCCAGCAGCAACATCTATTTATCACAAAATAGCACCATTTTTAAGGATTAATTCACAGAGTTAGCTACACAAATATAAAAATAATGAAACTTGGACAGTGGTGTTCATGTAGTATTGTAAGTATACAGAAAAAGTTTCATACACATATCTATATCATAACATCCAGAAATAAAAAAGTATATTATTCTACTAGATTTAGCCAAGACTATGGTTTCATCTAGTTACAAGTGTCAACTGGTGCTCAAATTTTTACACAAAGCTAAACATGTCATGAAGTAGCTACCAGGCAAAAATAACCCATAGATAGTGAGTATAACTCCTAGAATAACTATAGTCTATGAAATCTAATCTTTTTCCTAGATTAAAATACAGACAGAAAATAAATATATGCATGTAACAAAAGTTGTAGATCTTGTTGCAAGGATTCCAAAACATTTGGATTTTCATTTTTATGATTTTTCCATGAATTTATAGGCATTTTCAAAGTTTGCTGTTTTGAGTTCAAAGCGTTTTTGCACTTGGCCCCCTAGACTTTGGCTTCTTCTCAGGGAAAGTCCCTGGTCGCAAAACAGAGGAACAAGGGCGGCGCCATTTCCTGCACTTAGGGTCGCCGGCGGTAGGGGGTTCGTAGGGGAAAAGAAAGAGGGGAACACGAGCTACCTTTGGAGGGGCTTGGAGCTCGCGGAGGTGGACTGTGGTGGCCTCGCCGCGGAGAGGGGCGGCCGGCGGCGGACTGGTCCGCGGCGGCGGCGTTCCCGGCGGGGAAAGGAGGGGGTAGCCAGGTGCAGGAGGTCCGGGGCGGTGAGGTGAAGCTGGCTGGGGGGTCTGTGGGGCGCGAGGAAGGGCGGAAGGATGGGCTCCGCGGAAGCCTAGGGGCGGCGGCGCTAATGGCGGCCCTGGACACCATAGGCAGCACGGCCGGGCGCCTGGAGCAGGGAGTGAAGTAGAGGGGGAGGGAGGAGGCTCATTTGCGAGACAAACGGAATGGAGAAGAGCCAAGCCAGCGGGTTGAGCAATTGGGGCACGGCACGGCTCGACGCGTTCGTCGCCGTGGCGCGCCGACGGTCGTCCTCGGCGTGCGCGCTGGGAGAGAGTGCCGCGTGGAGAGTCCGAGAAACTACGGGAGCAGCTAGGAACGGGGCGCAGCGAGGGAGTGGCGCGTGGCCGGCGACCGCGACTCGGACGGCGACCACGGCTCGGCACAGAACAGGGGAAGGAGGGAGAGAGAATAGAGAGAGAAAAGAGATTAAATTGATTCAAAATTCAAATTGTTCTCAAAAATTCCTTTTGAAACATGAAAAACTCCGAATACGAAAGTTGTAAAGAATTTAAAAACCTACAACTTTTAGTTCAGGAAAAAGTTTCATCGAGCAAAGGTTTGAAAGTTATTTTAAATTTTCGAAAACTATAAATCAAATATCTTATCATTTCATGTAATTTTCATCATTTGTACCCCTAGAGTTCAACTGGACATTTACAATTCTTTTCATGGTGAACATGTCTATTCATTTTCATATACCTAATTGCATTAGTGTGAAAGTTATTTGAGGTTCCTGACCTATGCACATATACACACATACATATGCACACATATAAGTTATTTTCCAAAAAGAAATGCATAATTTGAAATTCTCTTGTTTATTAAGCATGAAATCATGTTTAAGATTTCTTGATTAGTATTTTAAAACTCTGAGATGTCACACCGCCCCGCAGCGGGGCGACCAGGTCCCGGCCGCCCGGCAACGGGGTGGCCGGGGTATATTCCTGTAAATTTCGAAAACGAAAATATTTTTTTAAAAAAATGAAAATAAAAAATAAAAAAATAAAAAAACCACCCTCCTCATGGGCCGCCAACCCGCGATCAAAAGAGGAGGAGAGGAAGGAAGGAAATGGCGATGGCGACCAACACTCCACTCCTCGTCTCCTCCTGCAACGGCTGCCGCCCCTATCCACACCGCCACCGCCACTTCCCCAAGCCTAACGCGCTGCCCCCTCTCCGCTCCTCCCTGCGCACCACCCCGGCCGCCTCCCTCATCCCCCTCCCGCGCCGCCGCCGGAATGTCAGTGCGGCCTACGGCGACGACGACATGGACGACGACTTTGGGGACTTCGACGCCGACAACGAGCAGGACTACAACGTCGACTACGACCGCCTTCTCGCGCCCGTCAAGCCGCCGCCGCTGTCTTCGCTGCACGGGGAGGAGGGGGACATCGCCATGGTCGCCGCCGACAGCTTCATCTCCACGTAGGACTCCGCCTCCGACACCGTCGTAGACTACTGAAAGTGAACAGGTGCTCTAGCCTAAGAGGGGGAGGGGGTGAATTAGACACTCTAAAAACTTAGACCTATGGCTCCAACTAGATTGCACAAAACTTAAACTAAAACATGCTATCTAGATGTGCAACTAGGTTGTTCTAGATTGAAACCCCTATCCCAAAAAAGTTTAGCAACCTATAACCTTTCCTATCAAAAAACTATTCTATGAAAGTAAAGGCACACAAATTGCTAGTATGAAATGCGGAAGTTTAAATAGCGGGATAGGAGATAGCAAACTTTTGATGCGGGTGTTTATCCCGTGGTTCGGTTAGCCACAAAGGCACACCTACATCCACGTTGTTGTAGCACTCACTAAGAGTATTGCTACTCGGCCACCAAGTCTCTTCCGTGAACACAATCACGGTCACCTTGGCACCGGGTTCCACTAAGGAGCTTCTCCACAAAGGATGGGGGTCTCCACGTCCCCCACACAAAGATGTCGTCGCCGCTCCACACCAAGTCGGAGGGTCAATGACGTTGCCGGCGAGCTTCACGCTCCAAGGTGCCGGCGCACCAAGCTCTTGTTTTGGTTCGCTAATGAACCACAGCACAAAGGCTTGAAGCCTTGCAATCTCACTCACTAAGAGCTAATCCTTTACACAACACTCTCAAAGTGTGCTAAGGGCTAAGGATATGATCTTGATGCTTTTGTATGGCTTGGAGATGTTCTTGGGTGTGTGTGGGATGTCCAGCAACTACAGCAAACTTTAAATGGCCGGGGTGATGCATATATATAGGCCACCAAGTCTTGTAGCCGTTGCTCCAACGGTCAGCAGAAAATCTGCGTATCATCGGATGAACCGATGCCTCTGGCATGGGTAGCGTCGGTTCATCCGGTCACTCTAAGCACGAAGTAGCCGTTGAACTTTTGACTGCTGACACAGTGACCACCGGTTGAACCGATGCTTGCCCGTCGGTTGAACCGGTCACTCATAGTCTTTTTCTCTTCTGCTGACGTCAATGCACCGACGCAATAGTCCGATGCACCGTCGGTTGAACCGGTGCTGAAGAAACTTCTCCTGGGCACTTGACATCGTCTCTGGTACACAGTACACCCAATGCACCGATGCCCTTTCTTGGACCGTCGGTTCAACCGGTGCCTATAGGCTGACTTGGCTTCGATTCCCTTCTACACCAATCATCATAGCGTCGGTTCTTCCGACAAGCGTCGGATGCGCCGATGCTTAGATATCGGTTCTTCCGGTGCTCCTGATCCGAAGAGCTTTCAGGGCGCTGCCCTGAGACCGGCGAGGGGCGGCTCCCCCTCGACCCCCGTCCGCTAACCGCGTTTTTTTTTGAATCTATAGCTTAGCTTGTACGTTGCCCTAGTGGTACAAATATTGACTATCATAAAATAGGAATAGATGTGCATAGGTTTCTGTTTTTTACTTCTACAAAAGGCTGTCGTATGCTTTTATGTGTTAATTAGCAGGATTGGTAGAAAGTATAGATGGTGACCTCTTACAGCAGAAAATTTACAATCAGGATGCTACGAGGGACTAACACGCTGTTACAGCAGAGAAACAAGATGTATTACAGACTAAGATTGATTAGGGGATAGCAGCATATGGTTGGGTGGCCTATCTTTGAACCATACTGAGAACACACTTCTCCCAGAATATCCTTGTTTCTGAAGAGCCTGGATCTTTTTCATTCCAGTCTTCCAGGTTGTCCAGATCAGTTGAATTAGAGATGTCTGCCTAGGATCCTGTATTATCCTGCTTTGCTTACCCTTAATCAGTGAGCTTCTATTTGGTCAGCTTTAACTTTTAACTCGATTCCTCCCTGGAATGTGAAGCGTGGTTGTTGTTAATACATAACACGTATTAAAGGTTTATTCGTATTGTTTATGTACAGCATAGTTTGACACTGGTACATTGCTTCTTCATGTTGTGAATGTATGATACAGTAAGAATTTGTGCTTGTGGCCTTGTGATTTTCATATTCAGAATATATGTCTCATGTTGTTTCGCATTGCAGGTTTTCTTAACCAAACACTACAGAAACAGGCGCGCTGATGACCCAGACTTTTTCCTTGATTTTGAGGAGATATATGTTATTGACTCGAAAACAAAGTCAATCACAAGAGCGAAAGTTGTGGTAAGATATTCTGTATCTAGTTCCATATATACGATTCAAACAATACTTCTTTTGATACACGAGGTGTGTTCTGAAGAATTTTGGAGTAATTCTCCCTCTGTTTAATGATGTTTGAGATACTTGCACATGACACCAATATCCAAATAAATAAAGGAAGTATCTACTTAGGTCACCGATATCCATCCATGTTTAACAGGTTAGCGTTCCTGAAGGAAAGAAAAGAGATAGGCGAAACGACCTGCTACTGATACGTGATGGTGGGGAGTCTTTTAGAATAATCGACAAGGTAGTCTGCTTGCTTCTGATATCTAGCCTTCTGTTTCGTTAAAGTGGGATCCACTCCAATAGTAATTGTGGGTGGCTAATGATATGATCACTGTATGTCTGTATCAGACTAAAAGGGATGACGCCACCACTGTCATCCAAAGAGAAGAGTGGGCAAAGTCAAGGCAAGATGTGGAGAAGCATTTCAGGAAGCTCAGAGATTTCGACTACTCAAATTGGTTCTGAAGAAACAGTTGTTGCAGAGAAGAATGGAATGCAGAGATTTTGCTGACTCTGCTGCTGGTTGAATAGAGCAGGCTACTGGTGTGATCAAGTGAGAGATGCCACCTTGGAGTAGATAGGTTGTTGTAACATTAGTTGTAGCAAGTAGAGTGTGTGCCGTATAGGGATCGCAGTATGTAGGCACAAAGATTGAGATCCTGGTGATTGTGCTACTCCTTCTCTGCAGATTTGCGCTCTTTTGATGGACCTCAGTTGATCCGAAGGAAATTTGTTTTGAAATCTTCCTATGAAATTCTGTTGCTCCGGCCCTTATTGTTAGAAAAAACAGACTGTTGCAACAGAGGGAAAAACATGGCAATAACGTGAGAAGAAATGCCGCTATAGCAGAAGAAAAACAAGAAAAAAGTAGAGAGTCGGGGTGTTGCGAGAATCGAACTCGCGACCTCTCGCACCCGAAGCGAGAATCATACCACTAGACCAAACACCCTGTTGGCTTTATTGCTGATAACTAAAGATATTAGATGTTTGCGCCACATGACCCAAATTTGTTTGGAAATGTCCCATACCGCGCAAAATCCTTGCACTATAATAACTAAAGCACAAGAAAAAAATATAAGAGAAAACTTGAGTCATAATCTTTTAGGGTTACAATGCGATACGATACAAGGGAATGGTTGATGATATGGATGTCTCTATATATGGGAGAGGGAGACAGCCATGCTGATACTGATACACAACAGAAGCAGAGCAGTACTAGCCAGTAGGGAGGTCGGAGATGCCCGTGAGAGGCAGGCAGGGATCGGAGTTTGGAGGCACGTACAGCTCACGCCCCCACGAGAGCTTGTTGTATGCTTATTATGTAGCCAACAAAGCACACAAGAACACAAGCGAATAATAATAATGAACGATCAATCTTTCTTCTCTTTTCCCCACCATGCGTATTCATATCCATCCTGCACGCGCGCTTTTGGAACTTATCAATCACGACACACGTACATATATACGCGCTTGTTTGCGTCGCCACGCAATGCAAAGCATCTATCTATCTCTCCGTCTCTCTCTTCGATCTAGCTTAAACCCTCCCCAATGATGAATTGGTGATGATCTACCTTTTTGGGTGCCTGAAAGCTACTCCTCCACCATATTCAAAGCTCCATATATGGTTTACAGGTTTAGTGTCTCGGATGCATGATTGTGAATGAAACCGTGTTGACGCACGCACGCAAGCATGGGCCACACAGAAAGAAAGAAAGAAAGAAAAGCAGCTACCGGAGAATCTCGATGTAGAATTAACAATAGTATCATTGCATCAATTGTTACTAGCAAAAAAGATGGGGAAGGAAAAATGATCGAGAGGTTCAATATTTATTTGCAGGTAAATTTTCTACCAATGCATGCATGGCAACAATCAGCAAGCAAATGAGTAATAAGTTTCAGCAGTAGAGGCTCAAACCCTACTATAGCTAGTTGCGAAAGTACAACAAATTTAGGCACTACAAGAACAACTTAAACCCGATTGATGAACACAGCAAAAAAGTACTTAGTAACTAACTTGTAAAAATTAAGCATGCATATCGAACCTTTGTCTTAGGATACTCCAGCATCCACTGTGTATGTCATGTGCACCCCAATGATCGATCAGTAGTACTCAGTACAGTACAGTCTACTGATCTTTGAGAAAGGGAAAAATAAGGGAGATCATATTTGTCTGCTACTTAGTCGTCCTTATATAACACTATCCTGAGGAGCTCCTGCATTATTCCTGACATACTCTGGGGATGCTAAGAGAGAACGAGGGAGATATGTCAGGAAAGGGGAAGAAACTCCAACTTCTACGCTCCATTACAAAGTCGGATGCGGTAATTTCTACTGAACAACACTATATATTTCTCTGGTTTATGCGCCATTTAATGAGAAGTGTGGACAAAGACGTAGGAAAATTTCAGTTTCAGTTTGCTGGAAACTCGATATTTTACCGTGAGCAATGCAGGCAAACAAGACGTCAATCCTGGTAGATGCGTCGAAATACATCAAGGAACTCAAGGACAAGGTTGAAGAAGCATCCACCGTTGCTTCAGCAGCTGACAGTAGCAGCTCCGGTTCTGGCAGCGCCGTGGCAGCAACAGTACGCACATAATACGTTACGTTTTTGCCTGTGGTTGCAGAGGCAGTTGCACACAATTTTTAAGTGTGTGCACAAGTGAAGTGAATCATCAATATAATTAATCATCTTCGTTGATCCATGCATGTACATGTATTCGATCTGTGCAGCAGGTGAGCGTCTCGTCAGTGGATCTGGATAACAACAGCAGCAACAGTAGTAGCAGGAGAGGCTTCCGGATCAACGTGTCGATGGCAAGGAGCCGGGCGGGGCTGCTGGTGTCCGTGCTGGAGGCCTTGGAGGACCTCGGCATCGACGTCCTGGACGCCGACGTCTCCTGCGCCGACGACACCGCCTTCCGCCTCGAGGCGCTGGGATCAGGTCAGGGTCAGGGCCAGCAGCAGGCTGCAAGTGGAAGCGTGGATGAGCAAAAGGTTCGCCAGGCGGTGTTGCAGGCCATCAACAAATGCATCAACGATGACGACGAGTAACAACAGAAGACTATGAAAGAAACCTGAACATTGCCATTGGTCCTTGGAGCTCATGCAAGAGCAAGCTTGGCCAAGGAATTCGATCGTCAAGTTAAAGCTAGTTTTAATTTCTGTCGTTCCTCAGCATGGTTAATAATTTCACAACGAAACACGCTTCCTGTGTGTTGCAGTTGCAAATTTTCTACCCAATGCAAATTAACACGCTTCCTCAGCATTGGCCAAGGAAGCAAGTCTCTGTAATAGCATTTTCTACCCAATGCAAATTAACACTTTCCTGTGTGTTGCAGTTGCAAATTTGCAATATAATGCATGGATGCTTCAGAGTTTCAGACATATATATCCATGTACACGTATCACTCGATCAAAAGTCAAAACTAATTAAGCAAGAGCTCTTCTACACATCCTCGATCTATGCTTCATGGGGATCCGATTTAGTTGTCGTCGTCGTCATCTTGGCGGCCAGCAGCGCCCGGGTGATCTCCACGCACAGCCCGGCGTTCCTGACGGCGAACTCGTCGTACTCCGGCGAGAACACCACCTGCTCCGCGTGCTCCACCACGGTTTCCATGGCGCGCTCCCTCAGCACCGCGCTTGAGCTCAGATCGGCCACCTCCAGCGTCCGCAGCGCGTTCCGGGGCTCCACGCGCGCCGCCAGCCTCGCCTCGCAGGCCCGCCGCAGGAACGCGACGTCGTACTTGTCGGCGGCGACGAGAAGCGCGTGCAGCTGGCGCTCCGGCAGGTCCTGGTCGAGGGCGCCGGTGTATAGGAAGGCGAGGAGGAGGGAGAGCTCGCCGTGGGAGAGCTCAGGGAGGGAGAAGGAGTCGCCGGCGGGGGCCTTGCAGTGCTCGTCGCCGGACAGCATGTGCCGGAACACCTCCGACCTCGCGGCCTGTGTTGGAAAATTTGGTGAGTTGGGCTGAATTGGAACTTTATTACTGGAGGCCCATCATCAGGCTAAAAGACCCGACCCACTTACCAGGATGGCCTTGTGGGCTGGGATTGGGGGCCCAGTGCCAGGTTTCACGACGATGTCGGTGTGGATTCCCTCCTTCCACGCCAGCGCCAAGCCGTGCTCAAGGAAGGCGGCTCTCTGGTTGGTCTTCTCCGCCCTGTCTCTCATCTCCTTCACCTGCTCCCATGCATCTCTCATTCCCTGCATTCAATCAGCACAAAATGAATTCTGTCATCAAATCCCTTCAATTTAGTCACAAGTTGTTCAACGCAGCATTAATGCTGCTAAACAAAACCAAGTTATAAAATGATAGGAGGTTTTTGGAACATGAGAGACCTGAATAAAACAGGCGGATATGAATGCTTGAAGAACTTTATTAATCTTAACTTTCTGGACTTTGTTGGAATTCAAGAAACAAAAAAGGATTCTTTCCATCAACCCTATTTAGAGGGTATTAGGAAAAACTTTAACTGGAATTTCTTGCCTGCTAGGGGTACTGCTGGAGGTGTCCTGGTGGGTATCAATAGCAGCAAATTTGATATTCTTTCTTGGGATATTATAAACTTTTGTGTGGCTGTGCATATTAGAAATAGTTGTGACAACTTCTCTTGGAGGTTAGTCACAGTTTATGATTCAGCTTATGATGAACACAAACAAGAGTTCCTGGAGGAGCTGCACAATATCATGGAAAACTGGGATGGTCCTACCCTCTTGGGTGGTGACTTTAATTTGATTCGGTCTATCTCTGACAAGAACAATGATAATATTAATTACCATTGGTCTGACTCCTTCAATGACTGGATTAACTAGTGGAATTTGATTGAAATTAAGAATCCTTCTAGAACCTATACTTGGACTAATAATCAAGAGCAACCAGTTATGGCTGTGCTTGACAGGGTTTTAACCACCACTGATCTTGAGGCTCATTATCCTCTAATCTCTGTTAAGGCCATTCCTAGAGTGGGAAGTGATCATGTACCTCTGGTAGTTAATTTTGGAACTAGCCATAACCCCAAACCTTACCTATTTCGTTTTGAAAAGTGGTGGTTAACCCAAGAAGGTTTTCATGACTTAGTCAGGAATTCCTGGAATCTACCTTGTCATGAAACTAACCCCTTGGACACCTGGCACTGTAAGCTAAAAAGGCTCAGGCAACATTTAAAAGGATGGTCTTTAAATGTTAATGCTGACTTGAAGAAGAAAAAACAGAGCCTCCTCCAGGAGTTTGACATTTTGGATGTTTTCTCTGAGACTAATTCCCTTGAGGAGGAAGATAGAGAAAGAATGAGAAATATCTCTAGAGAACTTGACCACATTTGGAGTGTGGAAGAAATCAAAGCCAAACAAAGATCTAGAGACAGAAATATTAGTGAGGGGGATAGGAATACTGCCTATTTCCAAGCCCTTGCTAATCAAAGGCATAGGAAGAAGAAGATAGGCTTTCTGCAGGGCCCTGAAGGTGAAACTTCTGACAATAGGGAGATGTTGGATATAACTACTAGTTTTTACAAACATCTGTTTGGATATGATTCTAAGCCTGACATCCACCTAGGACCTTCTTTCTGGAAACCGGAGGAGAAAGTAACAGTTGAGGAAAACACAGCCCTTGATGCTCCTTTATCTGAAGAGGAGATCAAATTTGCCATTTTCAGTTCTTATGCTGATGGGGCCCCTGGCCCTGATGGCTTCCCTTTTCTGTTTTACCAGAATTTCTGGGATCTAATCAAACCTGACTTTATGGCTCTGGTTAGACTCTTTGAAAATAATAACCTGAATATGACTAGATTAAACTATGTCATGCTAACACTCATCCCCAAGGAGGAGAATGCATCTGAAATGAGGAAGTTCAGACCAATTGCCCTGATAAATTGTAGTTTCAAAATTTTCAGCAAGGCTCTGAATAATAGGTTAACCAGAATCATTGACAGATTGATTTCTCCAAATCAAACTGCCTTTATTAAAGGCAGATACATCTTGGAAAGTGTAGTTGCAGCCCATGAGATTATTCATGAAGTTGCTAGGAAAAAAGAAGCTGGAATTATCTTGAAAATTGATTATGAAAAGGCCTATGATAGGGTCAATTGGAATTTTCTTTTAGAAGTTCTAAAGTTTAGAGGCTTTAGTGAAAAATGGATTAACTGGATTACCAGTTTGACTTAGGGTGGTCCAGTATGTGTGAGATTGAATGATGAAAATGGTCCCTATTTCTCTGTTGGCAAAGGTTTAAGGCAAGGAGACCCATTATCTCCCTTGCTTTTCAACCTAGTCGTAGATGTTTTTACTAAAATATTGACTAAAGCTGCCAATCAAGGCATAATTAGTGGCCTGTTAACAGACCTTTTTGAAGGAGGCATTGTTAGTCTGCAATATGCAGATGATACAATCCTTTTTTCTCCAAAATGACCTCCTCCAGGCTGCCCATTTTAAGTGGATCTTAGCCTGCTTTGAGAAACTGTCTGGTATGAAAATTAACTATAACAAGAGTGACCTTCTCTCCCTGGGCATATCTGAAGAGGACAAGCTGGCTTTAGCCAGATGCTTCTGCTGTAATATTGGAAGCTTCCCCATTAAGTATTTGGGGGTTCCTCTGCACTTTAACAAACTTAAGAGAGAAGATATTCAACCTATAGTGGATAAGCTAATGAATAGAGTGGCTGGTTGGAAAGGCAAGTTACTTTCTAGTGCAGGCAAGTTGACCCTCCTTAGATCATGTTTATCAAGTATACCAATTTATCTCCTCTCTGTCATCAAATTCCCCAAGTGGGCCATTGAGAATATTAATTCTCATATGGCTAATTTCCTCTGGAGTGACCAGAATGGTAAACAAAAGTACCATCTCTCTAATTTCCAGAGTCTGACATAGAGAAAGGAGTTTGGTGGGTGGGGTATCTTGGATCTTGGCTGCCTGAACATGTGTCTCCTTGCTGCTTGGATTAACAGATATCACTTAGGTGATCACCCCATCTGGAAATCTATCATAGATCATAAATATGAGACAACAGAACCTAATGTCTTTTGTTGTCCTGAGAAAGGAGCTTCTCCTTTTTGGAAAGGAGTGTTATGGGCAAGTAAAGCTGCAAAATTAGGTGTGTCCTGGAAAGTAGGAAATGGTAAAACCATTAGGTTTTGGGAAGATCATTGGTTTGGTAACTGCAGTCTTACAATTCAGTTTTGGGACCTTTATGTCCTTGCTGAGCAGACTAATAAGTGCATTGCAGATCTTTGGGATGGGGGACAACTCTTAATCTCTTTTAGGCGAAGGGTTTCACCGAGACTGATGAGAATGTGGCTGGACCTGGTTGCTATTGCAGAGTCCATCTCCTACTCTGATGACTGTGATGCCATCGTTTGGGGTTTTCATGGAAGCTCCAAATTCTCGGTCCAGGCTATATATAAGACTATTAGCTTTAGGGCCCTCACCCCAGTGTTTACTCCTAGCATTTGGACTATTATTGTCCCTCCACGGGTCCATATCTTCCTTTGGTTGCTAGCCAATAATAAGATTTTCACCAGAGACAATCTAGCCAATCGAAAACGAGTGGATGATTTAAATTGCCTCTTCTGTACTGAACCTGAAACGGTTCATCACCTGTTTTTTAGTGCGTTGTGGCTAAGGTCTGCTGGGCTTACCTGGTTGATATTTTTGACATTGATCTTGGTTTTGATTTTGAATCAGTGGCCCGTTGGTGGGTCAGTAACTCTAGACACAAGATTATGAATTGCTGTTCTTCCGCACTTATGTGGAGCTTATGGAAATCCCGCAATGAGATTTGTTTTCAGGGCAAAACTTGGATGGGGGAGAAGCTGATCATAAGAAGAATGGTGAACATGTTGCAAAACTGGCGAATTCTCTTCTCGGATGGCAACTGGAACTTGCTGAATCAAGTCCTGGTTCGTTTAAACAACAAACTGAATCAACCGCTGGCGCTACTGGGTACAAGCTCGACGACTCTACCTCATTCACCCTTGATGGCGGTGAGCAGATCAAGTTTGGATCTGTTCCCTGGAAGGCAGGACTCTACAATTGCAATTGGAGGCGCCACTGAACTGCCAAGTCTACCTCAGTCGCCTAGAGTTCCTGGATTGACTGTCACACCTTGCTTGTAATAAGTAGATACTTTTCCGTTTGCTTTTCTTTGCTCCGTGTGAGCCTACACTTTTACACGCTTAAACTTCTAATGCTGGCTTTGTTTCAGTGAAATAAAGCGGGGAAACCTTTTCTCTAAAAAAAATCCCTTCAATTTCTAGCACCCTGACCTTACTCACACTAGCTACTACTTAAACATGGATCAAGCAGAAAACAGCAGGGAATGAGAATCAAGGAGAATTTACTCTGCATTGCATAGCAGAAGAGGCTAAACTGTTGCTGAAACAAACTTTAAGCATCGATTCGCATCCACGTCAATTTTAGAAAAGAAAACCTTTGAAATGAAGCATAAGTCGTCCTGCGATTGTGACATGCAGCTAACTAGTAGGAGGCAAACAATGCTATCAAACCGAACGTCAGTGAACCATCACATCTTACAACGAACAAAGGGTGGAACCTAATACTAAAATTCAGATTTGCAACAATTCTAGCCTTTAATTACCTTGTTTGAGCTTCCAAAGTCAATCAAGATTCTAAGTGGAAGCGCATATACAGTTGCAATAAGAAACATAAAAAACCATAAGGAGCAAATTAAGTTAGGAGTTCTTACCTTGTTTGAGCTGTTAAGCTTGGATGGCCCGTGGGAGTTGACAGAACCATGGCCACCATCTTCTCGCTCCTCATCCTTGTTCAGGAATCCGATGATGGCTTTGGCACCTTCATGGCAAGGGCCACAGATAGCGTTCCTCGGAAGCCTGTACATGGTGGCCATGGGGCTGCAGATGCAGCAATCCATGATTCTGCGACCTCTGCTGATTCCTCCTTTCCTTCCTTTCCTTCGCTTCGTCGTCGTCGTCCTCCCTCTGCTTCTGCTTCTGCTTCTGCAACTGCAATGATGCTAACAACAAGCTGTTCTCCATTGCTTTGCGTTGGGTGAGGGTATAAGAATGAAGGGAGGAAGAGGCAGCAGGAAAGGATGGTGTGCTGCTATTTCTTTTTCCAGAACTGGTATGCGGTGGTTGCTGACTGAGACAATCAGGGGAATAAAAATCCTCCTGATTTTCTTAAATATGTGCAAGTCATGAATGTACTCGGTGCATTGACACTCTTTTCGTGTTCTTTCGTGTCAGGTACATTGACAAAACTGACCTCGGCCGGGTCTCCTTGATTTTTTTTTGAGCAAATACTCCTCCATTTTGAAATGGAATGATTGTTAGAATAGCAGTACAACAACCAATCATGCAGAAATGTTAGTAATATTGCAGTTAGACACAGCACAAAGATTTCAGTCCCATACCAGAAAGAAGGAATGTATGATGCTAATAAAGCAAGAGCAGACATTGTCTTTTTGGATTTTCGTTTTATTTAGTGCAAGGTTTGGTACAATTGTCTAATGATGGCTACCTAGAACAGCCTGTTCATGCACTCTACCGTAGAGGCTAGTCATTGTTCAAACTAACTAAGGGCTTTACGGCATAATTAGTGCAAATGAAGATCTTAACAGGCCCCCCAAAAGTACTCAGCACCGCTTGTAGATTACTGACACCAAAGTTCTAAATTCATTAGTGTGTTTTTAGTGGTACGGTTCCTGTGCGGCTGAAGACTCTGGCTACTTCTATAGTTTTCGCATAATAATTTTTTTATTTAAAAGTTTCCTCGCAAAATGGAAGTTGAGGTCAACGAAGTTCCTCTCAAGGTATAAGTAGGTATCAGACTTAAATTCAGACAAAATGATGATTACATGATCATATTTTTTAAAACGAATGATTACATGATTATAAGATGAATGGAGAGAATTATGCATGCGCCAGATGGTTGAGAGGGACTTTGCAACTTGCTAATTAAAAGAGACTTGTTTGGGGGAACTGAAAGGGGAGATGTGGATGTTGGAGACTTGGAGGGTGGCACGCTTAGGCTATGCTGCGTTAACAAGGTAACCACTAGCTTCCCACTCACCCGACATGAGGTAGGGCCAGCTAGCTCTATCATGTCATGCTAGCATACCTACAAGAACACATATGAATATACTAGTGTCATAGGGGAAAAGGCATGCTTTTTTTAGTTAATCTCAAATATCATTGCAGGGAAAAAAAATGTCATCACGACTAGCTTGGCATGTCAGTGTAATAATAAGTGTCCTAAGAAAGGGAAACATGTAGTATAAAGGGGGATGAAAATAATTAACAAGCATGAAGCCCTGTTTGATAAAGGGCTAAAGTCCAATATATATGCCTATTTCTAAAGCGAGTAAGAT
Organism: Panicum virgatum; assembly: GCF_016808335.1. Taxonomy (NCBI): domain Eukaryota; kingdom Viridiplantae; phylum Streptophyta; class Magnoliopsida; order Poales; family Poaceae; genus Panicum; species Panicum virgatum. The sequence goes on from NC_053152.1 coordinate 744,592, forward strand.
TTCCACCACAAATAGTCGTATATATAATGGTAATGACTTGATTCCAACCGGCCGTAAATTTGTGCGCATGCACGGCCACTCCATCTACTACGTAACTCCATCTTCGTCCCCTCTGGCCCCTCACCCTCTCAATCTTATCACTTTTCCTCTTCCCCACCTCCCCTCCATTTCCTCCTCTCCCCCACCGACGGTCACACATCCATCGGCGCTTCCCTTCCCTTTCTCTACCTCCCTCCCGGCGACCCGTGCGGCTTGCGGCCAGAGCGGCGGCGCGTGAATCCGAGCAGCGGCACACGTAGGTCGGAGCGGTGGCACGGCTGAAGCGGCGGCCCGTGGATCCGGGCGGCGGCGCGCGCGGGCCAGGAGGCCGTGCGTGCAGAGGCAGGGCGGCGTGGCGCAGGGCTCGCAGTGGAGTGAGGCGACGCTGCAGAGACCAGGATGGCGGCGCGCACGGGGAGCAGTGCGGCGCGGCGCGGATCCTGCTGGCGGCGGCCGCGGGGGTCAGACCAAAGCAGGGTTCTTCGGACGGGGCGCGAGCGCAACCGGACCACCACCACCTCGAGCTTCCCCTCCCCTCGTCGGATGGAGTGACCAGTTAAGGTTCCGAAGCTAGCAATGGAGGCGTAGCGTCTCGCCAAGTATCCGCACCAGGGCGCCGACAAGCGGCCGCGCAAGTGCCCCCGGCTCACTTGGGATGTCGCGCCCACGATGTTCCAGCGCCCAAGGTATCATACTTGCATTGTTTGCTGCCAACTTCGGTTATTGGACATGGGGTTGCGTTGGTAGTTTGGCTAGATCTAGGTTTGGTTTCCACTAGATTTGGAGGCCATATGTTCGATCAAGGCATGTAGCTCTAAGAATTGCGGATTTGTGGTGCGGTTGTCGCGGATCATCATCATAAGCATTTTCAGTACTTTGCAGTTGGCATTTTTGTCAAATAGTAGAATCATTTTTAGTAATTTCCTACATGCAATTATGTCAATTACTAGAAGCATTTTCAGTACATTTTCCATTAGGCGATTATGTCAATTATGTTAGAACCCTTGATGAAAGGTTCGATTCATTCCAACAGTTATTGAATTACAATTGTGTGTTAGTGTCTATGTTTCTATTCTCTTGGCATTGTATTGTCCTGAAACTGGATTAGCGCTTTTAAGGTATTCACTTTCGTATTTGTGATGATATGATCAGACAAATAAGTAGGCGTCTCCATATGGACCAATGGGCCATGTATATAATAATTCAGTTACTGACCAAGTGTATCTTTAGCATCATGCTATGCTTATATGCTATAGTGACTAATGTTGGATAATTTTGTGAGCATTTCAAATTCTAAACTTGCCTTTTTTTAGTGTTTGAACTAAGCTGCTTGCAAAATAATAGTTTTAACGGGACAATAGTTTTAACGGGTACGTTAGGTAAGGTTCAGGATATTACCACATAACTAATGTGAAAAGCCATGGATAATGGCAAATTCATATAGCTTAGTTGTTTTGGTTGCAGTTTTTAGAACTGAGGTCGCTATGGACCTCTAGTGTTGTTAATTTCTGGTCTAATACTCTGATGATCTATTTTTTTTTGAACCAGTTCTTGGTTTTGGTTGCCAGCATACATAGGATAGGCATTTTCTTCCAAAAATAGTGGCTTGAAGGTGTGATGTTTAGTTCTTTTCATCTAACTGAGGGTAGAACTCTGGAAGCGGCACTGGAACCGGAAACACCGAGTAGAAGTGGTCAGAAAACCCAGTGAAGGCAGCGCTGAAAGTGTCGAATCTCTGCTCTAGCTGCTGCCGCCTCTGCTCAAGCTGTCCAAACTGCTCAGAAGTAGGCATATCCTCAAAGCGTGAGTCCAAGGCTGCTATGTCAGAGTGTAGACTCTCCTGGACCCCCTGCATCTGAGCCATCATGGGCTGGAACATCTGCTGCTGCATGTTCTGAAAGCTAAGGTTCATCTGACTCTGCATCTGGCTGGCCAAACCCTCAATCTGAGAAGACATGCTCTGCTGCATGGATGTAAAATATGGATCAAAATAACCAGCTGGAGGAGCCCACTGCTGCTGCACTGGAGGCTGTGGAGGTGGCATGGCATGCTGTGCTGCAGCTGCACCCATATGAGCATCATCATCACTGTCACCATCATCATCTTGCCCATGTGCTTCCTCATCTATATCATCTCCTGGGAAAGGAGTCAAGGGCCTCAAGAGAAAACCTGTGTCATTCTTGAAAGGTCTAAAGGGTATATGCCTGCACTCACAAATGCCTCTGAAGCTGGTCTTGGCCTTGATGATAGACATGATATAAGGAGCAAAGTAAATGTTCATCTCAAGGTTTAGCCGCAGATCTGCCAGCTGATCCATGATAAGAGCAATGACATTTATTCTATTTCCATTCATCACATGAGAGATTACATTCCAATAAAAACCTCTGATCTTGTCCTTGTTCCCGCTCTTAGGCATGAAAGTCACTTTGGCAGTTTTGTTAATGACTGCAGGATTATGCCTAAGACCCTGGATGCCCCCAAAACTCCTAGCAATACCAACATTAGCAGGCTCATAGTACATGGGGTAGTCATTCTCATCAAGTGGGATTTCCAATACAACATTCACACTTTGCTCATTTGTGATGAAATCATAATCCAATTCATTTGCAGCTGCAAACTGAGCAAAGGTGGCATAATAAGTTTTCCTGCCAGTTGTCCACTAAATTCTTTCTTCCTCCATGCTAATCTCTAGAGTGGCATAAAACTGACGGATGACAGTTTCATTCCAATCACACCTATACTGTAGAAAGTTTGCTAACCCCATAGCCTCAAATCTATCAACTAATGCAGACATAACTGGCTGTGACCTCATGTACCCTAGGTCTATGGTTTGATGTTTGAAGACGGTTTTCTTAACCAAATGACCAAAATAAGCATCTTTTTGTACCTCAGTTTTGAAGTAGAGAATGTTGATGCCCCGAGGCACATTGAGCTGATTTACTAATCTAGCATTTGCATATGACTCAGCCATCCACTGTCTGCTAGGAAGATCTAGCCCCATCAGATCAGTGATGTCATCATCTTCTCCCTCAGCATCTTCCTCTGAAGACTCATCACCAACACCACCCACTGAAGATGCTGTAGCTAAGTCACTGAGGTTTGGAGCATAATCCATATCATCTGAGTTATCACTGTCTCTTTGCCTTTTTGAGGACACGGCCTTTTTGATCTTGGAAGCTGTGGCCTTCTGGATCTTTCTTGGTGGCCTGAGATCAAGAATATACCATAAGAACAATTATGCAAGCAATAGAATCATTCCACATTGAAATATGTCAATCAACATCATGTCTGAAAAATCTAGCACTGGCGGACTGTCCCCTTTCTGAACGCGGACCGTCTGCGGTTCAATGAAACCCTACCGCGGACCGTCCGCGGTCAGGGGGCGGACTGTCCGCGACCCATCTGTTCTGCGCAGTAACACAAGAATCGCCCCAAACTTTGATTCATCCAAAATTTGAGTTTTGAATCAAATCCACCAACCAAATTTTAATCAAAGCATCTCCTCACCACTAGGAACATGACCCCCAAGTATTTTCAAGAATCCATGGCCCAAAAATAGATCAGAGAACCTAACCCTAACTCTTTCCAATATTGAAATCCAAGAACAAAAGTTAGGGAATCGACAAAATACCGAGAGGACATGATGAAGATCGTCGCGGAGTGTCCGGGGATGTGCTCGGACCGTCCGGGAATCACACCAAACACCATTGACCTTGAAGTCTCCCCCACGTGCTTGAGAGAGAAAGGGATAGGGCTTTTGGCAATATGTGGGCGGTTTGGTGGGGGGAGAGAAAGGGACACTCCCATATAAGTCAGATCTAGCCGACCCCACCTTTCTGCACAGGCGCGGACCGCCCGCGACCTCCAGGCGGACCGTCCGCCTCTATAATTTCTGCCACAACACTGCCTCTGGAACAATCCTTCTCAACACGGGTGGACTGTCCGCGGACCCTTGGCGGACCGTTCGTGCTTTGCTCAGATGACATACCACCGGTGTATCCGAAGCCAACCGGTTGCACCGATGACCTGCGCATCGTCCGTGGTCCGTTGGTGGACCGTCGGCCGTATATTTTTCGCCCGAAACAACTTTCTGCAGAGCCTCTGGTGACAAATCCAATAAACGGCGGACCGTCCGCCTCTCACCAGCGGACCGTCTGCTCTACCAAAAATCTGACAACTCTGAACTTTTGCCAATTTTCACCATTTCAACTTTAAATTGGGACTCTGAACTTTTGCCAATTTTCACCATTTCAACTTTAAATTGGGATAATTGCTCATATAAAAATCTCAAAACTTGCACGAAAACCTTCCAAAGACTCATATGAGCGAGTTTCAACAAAAAATCAAAAATAAATCTAGTAAAATCATGAAAACTCATAAATGGCTCAAAAATTCCTCAAAAAATCAGAAAAATGCAACAAAAGATGCATAAGAAAACTATATGGCATATGTACTTGTTTTCAATCCACATTTGAGAAGTCAATGATGTTTAGCTCATTTCTCAACTTGCAAAACCGAGATTCATCCAAAAACTTGGTGAATATATCCGCTAATTGATCATCTGTGCCAATTCCATCAATCTTGATATCACCCTTGTTCACATGATCTCTAAGAAAATGATGACGGATATCAATATGCTTGGTTCTTGAATATTGCACCGGATTAGTTGCAATTTTCACGGCGCTCTCATTATCACACAATAATAGAATCTCATCAAACTTCACACCAAAATCAAGAAGAGTTTGCTTCATCCATAACAATTGTGCACAACAACTTCCGGCCGAAATATATTCCGCTTCGACGGTTGAAAGAGCCACGGAATTTTGCTTCTTTGAAGACCAAGATACTAGAGATCTACCAAGAAATTGACAACCACCGGAAGTGTTTTTCCTATCAACCTTGCACCCCGCATAATCCGAATCCGAAAATCCAACCAAGTCAAAATGAGCACCCTTGGAATACCACAAGCCAATATTAGGAGTATATTTCAAGTATCTCAAGTTCCTTTTGACGGAGGTCAAATAATATTCTCTAGGTGCGGCTTGAAACCGTGCACACATGCAAACACTAAATACAATGTCGGGTCTAGATGCAGTCAAATAAAGCAAACTACCAATCATAGAACGGTAAAGGTTTTGGTCAATCGGGTTTCCTCCCTCATCTAGGCCGAGATGCCCATTGGTGGCCATAAGAGTCTTGATTGGTTTTGCATCTTGCATACCAAATTTCTTCAAGATATCCTTCACGTATTTTGATTGAGACACAAAGGTGCCTTCCTTGAGTTGCTTGATTTAAAGTCCAAGAAAGAAACTCAATTCACCAATCATGGACATCTCAAATTCCCTAGATATCATTTCACCAAATTCCTCACAAAAATTTGGGTTAGTTGAACCAAAGATAATATCATCAACATAAATTTGACAAACAAACAAATCCTTACCAATTGCTTTAGTGAACAAAGTAGTGTCAACCTTGCCAATTTTAAAGCCCTTAGAAATAAGAAAGTCCCTCAATCTTTCATACCAAGCTCATGGAGCTTGCTTAAGACCATAGAGAGCTTTAGAGAGCTTGTATACGTGATTTGGTTTCTTAGGATCTTCAAAACTGGGAGGTTACTCAACAAATACAAGTTCACTAATTTTGCCATTCAAGAAAGCACTTTTCACATCCATTTGAAAAAGTTTTATATTGTGAGAGGAAGCATAAGCTAATAAAATTCTAATAGCTTCTAATCTAGCAACGGGAGCAAAAGTTTCACTGAAATCCAAACCTTCGACTTGAGTGAAGCCTTGAGCTACCAATCTTGCCTTGTTTCTCACAACCATTCCATCTTCATTTTGCTTGTTTCTAAAGACCCATTTGGTGCCAGTGACATTATAATTCTTGAGTCTTTCCACTAAATCCCATACTTGATTTCGGGTGAAATCATTCAATTCTTCATGCATTGCATTCACCCAATCCGAATCTCTCAAAGCTTCATCTACACGGTTAGGTTCAAGAAAAGATACAAAAGAATAGTGTTCACAAAATGAAGCAATGCGAGATCGAGTTTGGACACCCTTACTAATATCACCCATGATTTGATCCATGTGGTGATCCTTGGCAAGAACATGATGAACCCTATGAGGAACAATGGGCTCTTGAGTTGATGTAGAAGGTGAACTAGATGAGCCCACTTGATCTTGTACTTGAGAATCATCATTGCTTGAATCTTGTACAATTTGTTGTGCTTGATCACTTGAGGTAGAAGTTGAAGAATTTACTCTAATAGAAATAGAAGGACCATCTTCATCCTCATCTTTTTCTCTTGGTCTAACATCACCAATTGACATATTTTTCATAGCATTTCTCAAGCCATCACTTCTCACATCATCAAGATTTTCTTGTTCATTATGAGACCCATTGGTTTCATCAAACTCCACATCATATGCTTCTTCAACAATGCCACGAGTTTTTTTATAGATCCGATAAGCCTTGCTGCAAGATGAATATCCAAGAAGAAAACCTTCATCACATTTGCTTTGGAACTTTGATAACCGAGTTCCCTTCTTGAGAATATATCACTTGCAACCAAATACTCTAAAATATGAGATATTTGGCTTCCTTCCGATGAGCAATTCATTTGGGGTCTTGTTATGAAATCTATGGCAATACAATCTATTAGAAGCATGACAAGCCGTGTTGATTGCTTCGGCCCAAAAACTATCCGAAATATTGTACTCGGAGAGCATTGATCTTGCCATATCAATCAAGATTCTATTTTTCCTCTCAACAAGACCATTTTGTTCCGGAGTGTACTTGGTTGAGAATTCATGCTTGATTCCTTTCTCATCACACCATTCCTCAACTCTTGTATTTCTAAATTCACTTCCATTGTCACTCCTCACTTTCTTCACCTTGAGCTCAAATTCATTCTCGGCCCTTGTTATGAATTTCTTGAATGTGTCATAAGTATCGGCCTTGTCATGAAGAAAGAAAACTCATGTATATCTTGAATAATCATCCACCACCACAAGACAATAGCAATTCCCACCAATGCTTCTATATATTGTAGGACCAAATAAATTCATATGTAATAATTCCAATGGTCTCTCGGTTGACATGACACTCTGAGTGGGATGAGCATTTGCAAATTGCTTTCCGGCTTGACATGCACTACATAGCTTATCTTTTTTAAACTTCACATTCTTCAAGCCAACTACTAAATCATGCTTCAAGAGTCGGTTAAGTTGTTTCATGCCAACATGACCAAGTCTTCTATGCCATAACCAACCCAAAGATGATTGAGAGAACAAGCAAGTAGACAAGTTTGTCTCTTTAGTAGCAAAATCCACAAGATATACATCCTCATGTCTAAATCCCGTAAATATGTGATCTTTTCCATCCAAACTAGTCACTACAACATCATCTTTAGTGAAACTACACTTATAGCCAAAATCACAAAGTTGAGTGACTGCTAAGAGATTGAACTTGAGAGAATCAACTAGCAAAACTTTTCAAAGAGAATAATCACTTGAGATAGCAATTGTACCAATTCCTCTAACCTTGCCTCGGCTATTATCACCAAAGATGATATCACTATAACCAACCACATTTTCATCAAGAGAAGAGAACATCTTTGGATCTCCGGTCATGTGTTGAGTGCATCCACTATCAAGCACCCAATGTCTTCCTCCGTCCTTGTAATTCACCTACAAAAGAGAAGTAACTCTTTTAGGTACCCAAATTTTCTTGGGTCCTTGGATGTTAGTGACCAAGGTTTTAGGCACCCAAATGGCATTCTTTTTATCACCATATATAGGTAACCCAACATATTTAGCACTAACACAACCCTTAGAATTCTTCATAAGAATATAACTAGAATCAAAGGATATGACTTTGTTGTTGGTGCAATTCTTCTCATTATGGCCCATCTTTTTTTCACTTTTCACAATATAGCCTTCCATCTTTCTTCACAAATACAGTCTTGGTTTCATAAAAGGCCTTCTTGCCTTTATTTGGAATATATCCAAGACCTTGCCTATTCAAGGTGAATTTTTGGCTTGACCAACAATGGTTGAATTTGGCTCTACTATCATAGCACTTGCTCAAATCATTTGTCAAACAAATCACCTCCTTCTTCAATTTCTCATTTTCCAAGACAAGTGACTCATCACAAAAAGATTTATCACTTGTGCTACAAGAGGGGTTAGTAGAGCTAGATACACAACATGATTTGCAAGTTCCACTACTAGCCCCCATGCTCAACTTAGCCTTGTCCTTGTGATCAAGTAAGGTGTTGTGAGCTTCCTTAAGCTTCTCATGAGTTTCTTTAAGATTCTCATGAGAGGTCTTTAACTCCTCATAGGAAGCTTGGAGTGAACCATACTTCAATTCCAAGTCCTTCAACTTTTCCTTTTCTTTGATCACAAGATCACCGGCGTCGGTGAGCATGTCTACAAGATCATCATATGAAAATTCTTCAAGTTCATCATCTTATAATACCTTTGCACCACCTTTTGTCATAAGATAATGTGGTGTGGAGAAGAGTGATGGAGCCTCCTTGATGGCGATCCCGGCAACTCCCTTGGATGGTTTGTCATCATCATCATCATCATCATCATTGGAGCTTGCATCGGAATCCCACTGAACAAAATAGGCTTGACCATTTTTCTTCGTCTTGATGAACTTCTTCTTCTTCTTCTCATCATTTTTCTTGTCCTTTTTGTTCTTGTCATTCTTCTTGTTTGGACAATTTATGATGATATGACCGACTTCACCACATTGGAAGCAAGTCTTGTCAACAAAAGGATTTTTCCTTGATGATTGTCCTCTCTTGCCAAAGTTCTTCTTGCTCATCATTCTAGTAAACCTCTTGTCAAAGAGAGCTATCTCCTCATCCGATTCTTCTTCTTGACAACCACTTTCATCTTCTTGACAACCACTTTCATCTTCATTCTTGCTAACTTGAGCCTTGAAAGCCACACTTTCCTTTTTCTCATCAATTTCTCCCCCATGAGCTTCATCTTGAGATTACTTGAATATATCATGGGTAAGCACTTCTCCCAATATTTGTGTGGGAGTAGCGGTCTTCACATTTGACCTCACAAGCAAAGTCACAATGGTGTCATATCTTTCCGGAAGAACTCTAAGAAACTTGTGATTGAAATCCGCATCCTGCACCTCAAATCCGAGCCCCTTGAGCTCATTCACAATATCATTTAGCCGGTTGAACATCTCGGCTACACTCTCTTCCTTTTTCATGGCAAATTCACTAAACTTGCCCTTGAGCACATATAACTTAGCCTCCTTCACACTTGATGTGCCCTCATGAATTTCCATGAGCTTCTTCCATATGTCATTTGCATTTGTGAGGCTCTTGACTCTATTAAATTCACTCACATCAAGAGCACTAAAGAGCACATTAACCCCTTAATCATTTAGCACTTCATTTTCCTCATCTACCGGGGTCAAATTCTTTACATCTAGAATGACATATCCATCATTCACAACTCTCCACAACTTTCTACTCATAGCCTTGAGATGAGCCGACATTCTAGTCTTCCAATAATCATAATTATTCCCATCAAATAAAGGTGGCTTTCTAATATGAATATCATTATCACTAGTCATTGTTCTACTCCAAGATGGTTAAATCCGTAATTAAAGGAGTACTTAGCTCTGGTACCACTTGTAGGGTTAAGAACACCAACTAGAGGGGGGGTGAATAGGCGGTTTAAAAACTAAAACACCAACACTAGAGAAATTTAATTAGTAACAAAGGAAAGCCCTATGTCATGCAACTACTAACTCTAGTTTGGGTTTGCAACCTAGAGTGACAATATACAATTCAAGCTCTAGTAAAGTAAATTGCTCAAAGTAAATACAAGAATTGAAATGAGCAAGGGAAATAACCGAGCTTGACACAAGAGTTTATCCCGTGGTGTCGATGACTTGCCGGTCACCCCTAATCCACGTTGAGGTGGATTCCAAGAATCAACCGCACCTCTATCAAGAACCTCTTGATCTTGAGCCGGCTTGAATCAAGGAACCGCTCCACACCTCGATTCCACTAGAGTTGCTCTTCACCACTCCGGTGAGGTGAGCACAAGACCTCTCACAACCGAGATCGGGGCTCCTCAACAATCTCCTTGGATGAGCTCCACGAAAATCTCTTATCCAAGCCGCCTAGGGAGCGGCAACTCCCAAGAGTAACAAGTCGATGACGCTTGCTTGAAGTTTCCCTAGTGCCACAAAGCTCAAACTCCTGATGCAATGCACTAGGATGCTCTCACACTCTCAAGAATGCAATCTCTAAGCAAATGTGTGTGAGAGAGGGATGGCTCAGCTCTAATGTAATAAGAAAGTGTTCCAAATGGCCAAGAGAAGCCTCCCAATGGCCGGGCATTGGGTATATATAGACATCCACTAAAAAACTAGTCGTTACACTCTTTTCTGTGAAATCGCGGACCGTCCGCGGTTCAAAAACTGGACTGTCCGCCGTTATGACCCAGTGAGTTAGAGTGCAATGATTGTGTGTCAGAACTAGCCGTTGGTGCCCTGGCGGACCATCCGTGCCTCAGGGGCGGATCGTCCGCGGTTATAAGTTCCACACCACCAGAGAAGAAAAATGTCTCTGGTACATTTTGAAAATGACTGGCAGACCGTCCGCGCCCCAGGGATGGACCGTCCGCCATTCAACCATCAAGCCCAACCAGAGATGCAACATCTCTGGTACAAAACTTTAAATGACCGGCGGACCGTCCGTGCCCTAGGGGCGGACCGTCCGCCGTCTGTTGACGCTCACTAACGACCATTTCCAGGCGTCAACTTGATCAGAAAATTATGAGAGTTTGCATTTCTTACACGCATCCTTATCCAATAAAGTCCCTAAACCACACTTTACCTTTTGGAATATGCAAGTTGTGTTTTCAAACTAATATGCATGTTACAAGCACACTTTGACCCTGACACAAAATCACAAAAATTATCAGAGCACCGATTCAGGCTCAGATGGACCAAAAATGATGCAAGAACCCAATTCAAACAAGTCATGACAGGCCAACCCCAACGTGGATCAGACAAGGAGGCCCAAGACAGCCTGCCAGAAGAAGTTGGGGGCGGTTGGTGGCCCGAGCAGGCCGACCGACCTACATGGCCGGCCGACCTGGCCCGTGGGCCCCACCACCTCAACCAGGGCACGTGGCGCCTCCCTGTTGGTGCCCTACGTCGGTTTGGGGTGCTGCAGCCCGTGGCTCCCTGCTATAAATACAAGGGGGTGGAGAATAGGACACACACACGCACACACACACACTCACTCACTCACCACACACCTCTCAATTCCTCTCTTGCATAGTGTTTAGGCTTAGTGGAGTTTAGGAGAAGTCTAGGAGTCATCGAGTCGCCGGAGTTGCTCGAGAGTCTGGTATGGGTTCATCTCTAGCCCTCTCTTGTAATATTCGGTCATTTGTAATAGAATTAGACTATGGTTACCGATATCTGCTTGAAGTATATTCTGAGTTATCGAGTATATGCTTCTTGTCATGGTTGCGTTATTATTCAATGCTTGCATTGCATGATCGCCCTGTGCTGGAGATGGTTAGTCTTTTGTTCTTAGAATTCTATCAACTGCTCCAGTATTCATATGATTGCTCTAGTGTGATGTCTGTCCATCTGGAGGGTGGGGGCTCCGCGCGGGACACTAGAGTATCCCTTACTAGTGTAGACGTGGTGTCTAGATTAGCTAAGAGTTGCTGGATGTCAACTATACCCACGGTTTGTAGAGGTAGTCGGCAGGTGGTGACAGCCCTGTCCGAGCCTTGTAGTAATCCTTCACGTTCGGTATGGGGGGTAGGAGGTACATAAAGTCGCCGGGGTGTACGGGCTTCTCCCGTTACTTCGATAGCGATCTCCCTGTTGTGTAGTTTAATCTCTGACAAGCTAACTAATGAGAAAGTGTAGATATAGCTAGCCTAGCACAGCTGACTCGAGCTCTGACTTTTACCTTGCTCCCGGCCTAAAGCACCTTTTATCTTTCTTTTATCTTTTATTTATCCAAGAGAGTAGTTTGTGTGTGTGTCACACTACCTCCTACCATGTTATTATCTTACCCCTGTTTATGCATGAGAATATCCAATCTAGATAGAGCTCACCAACTAATCTATATATCCTCTCACTTATCGTCTTCCCTGAGGAAATATAAATGACACCCCGGTACACTCCCGGGTAAAATGCTACAGTGGTATTCCGTGTGCTTGCGGATTTATTCATGGTTCATGAAATACTGGCACCCCAAATTGGTGTCTGCGGGCGTCATTGCTAGGTGACGTGGTAGGCGCCAGCAAGCATTTTTGGCGCCGTTGCCGGGGAAGGCACAGAGTGAAATATATAGACAAAGTTGTGAACAAAATCGAAATTGGTATTCTCTTGCTAAACATGCTAACTTGGCTTTGTTTTCTTGTCTCTGTTGATATAAAAATAGGGTAGTGTATGACCGGTTTTGACTTGCCGCAAAACTTTCATTCCGATCCAGAGTCACTTTTGAGGAGGACGCGAGCTCGTCTCGTATCACCTCGGAGATCACTCTCGGCAGTTGAACCAGTCATCGCATCGTCGTCAGCTCCTAGAGCTGTGGCCCAGAAGACACTCCGTGATTACTCTGCTCCGTCTGCTAATCAAGTCCCGACCGGGCCCGAGGTTAACACCGAGGAGAAAATTTCGAGATCAAGACTGGTCTCATTACGATGGTGCAGGCCAGCCCATTCTGTGGCAAGGCCAATGAGGATGCCAGCGCTCATCTCCAGCAGTTCCTGGAGCTCTGCAATACTTTTGTTATCAAAGGTGTATCGCAAGATGCAATCCGGCTCCGTCTGTTTTCGTTCTCTCTCTTGGGGAGAGCGAAGCAATGGTTTTATGCTAACAAGGCTACTGTGGATACTTGGGACAAATGTGCCAAGGCGTTCCTCTCGAAGTTCTTCTCGACGGGAAAAACCAATGCTCTTTGTGGTCGGATTCCGAACTTCCAGCAGGCATCAAATGAGTCAATTCCGGAAGCTTGGGAGAGGCTTCAGGAGTATATTCTAGCGTGTCCGCACCAAGGAATGGATAATTGGCTCATTCTACAGAACTTCTACAACAGGTTGAAACAGTCATCCCGTGATCATGTGGATGCCGCTGCGGGTGGAGCTTTCTTCTCGCTGACCATTGAAAGAGCTACATCAATGATCGAGAAGATGGTTTCCAACCAAGGTTGGAGCGATGATCGCCTCCAACCGCGCCAGCGAGGTATGCACTCCATCAAGGAGGCCGACATGCTCGCTATGAAGATTGATCTCCTCCTCAAGAAATTTGAGGATTATTCCCAAGATAAGGCTCAGATGCAAACACTTCAAGCCTTGGAAACTCGCATGACGTGCGAGGTCTGCGGGAATGTTGGAAATTCGGGCGACAATTGCCCAGAAACCCAAGAAGAAGCTCTATTCCTCAATGGCAGTAATGGGTTTCATCCACAATGAGGTTAGGGGAATTCGAATTCTTTCGGTCCTAACCAGCCTACCTTGAGAGATCTTGTCTACGGCCAAGCGAAGATCAATGAGTCCCTTCAAAAGAAGTTGGCCGCTATGGACAAATCTATAGAGACTATCCATGCCAAGATGGACGGATTCTCCACGGCTATGAAGAACCAGCTGAGTTTCAATAAGGCGCTAGAAAATCAATTGGCTCAACTAGCTACTACTACACCTGCTGCTGAACTAGGGAAGATTCCGGGGCAACCCGAGTTTACTCTAGAAAGCGTGAATGTCATCAATGCTATGTGAAAAGAGCCCCTTAGCAGGACACCCTCAGCTATGCAGAGAAGCTCACACGCCCAAGAAGAGGTGCGTGGGGCGAGTTAGCAGCCACAATAAGAGAAGATCCCGGAACCCCAGTGATCAGCTGCTCAATCTCTGATTATGAATTTGATCAAGCCCTTTGTGACCCTGGAGCCAGCGTCAACATCATGCCCAAGGTAACTTTCGAGAAGTTAGGCTATCCATCAATTTCCCCTACCACCATGTGTGTTCAGCTGGCAGATTCCACGATAAGATATCCAGAAGGAGTTGTGGAAAGGTTAATGGTCAAGAATACCTACATATTGGTGGACTTCGTAGTCATTGATATGGAAGGAGATCTTGGAATTCCGCTCATACTTGGGCGATCATTCCTCAAGGATACAAATGCCAGAATTGATGTGGGGAGAGGAAGAATCAGTCTCCGTATCATGGGAAAGACCATGAAATTTAAGTTCCAAAACAAGAGAGAGGTATTCCTGATTCACGAGAATAGTGAGAAACAAGGGCTATGGGCAGAACCCAGTTGGGATGATCAAGACTATCACGCCTCTTCCAAGCCAGCTAGGGAGGATTGGGAAATTCATACTCCACCAACCGAGCCAGTGGAAGATGATCAGAAGATCCCTGACTTCATCGCCAATACAGTATGGGAAGATCTGGAAATCGCCTATCCAACATCCGAGGATCCTGTTCCTGCGCCGCCTACGCCATTGTTGATGGCTCTTAAGTATCAAATCTAGGCCATCAACTCCTGCATAAATACATAAAAATGTGAGCATCAACATAGTGGTAGGGGTTTATTACTGACCATTTCCGCGAGTGTTGGTAAGTATTTGTATGCAGGTGAATTAAGGGAGAAAACACACTTCATGAGCAGGGAAACACACTCCACAGATCAAGGAAAAATACGCAACCAATCAGAGAACATGAGTCAGGCTCAATTGGATCAAAACAAGCCCATGCACCCAAGCAAACCAGCTAAGGACATGCCAAGACCCATGGGGTTAGGACAAGGAGGCCCAGAACAGCCTGCTGGACGAAGCTGGGGGCGGTTGGAGCCTCGGGCAGGCCGACCGACCAACAGGTCGGCCGACCTGGCCCGTGGGCCCCACCGCCTCATCCAAGCCACGTGTCGCCTCCTTATAGGTCCCATAGGTCGGTTCTTGCAGGATTAGCTGCTGAAGGACGCTGTGCTGCCCGTGGCTCCCTCCTATATATATGAAGGGAGGGGTTCCAAATGAAGACACACCCACCAAGTTGGAGTTCACATCCATCCAAGTGCTCTCTCAAGCCTTCTCTTGGTTTAGAAGTGTCTTAGAGTAGGGAGAGGGTAGAGGTACTCAGGAGGGATGCCGGTCTTCGGCGCTCTTCTCCATTTTGTACCTCTACGAGAGTGAGAGAGTAGTTCGGGAGAAGTGACAGGGTGTCGGCATTCTGCCCCAGCTTGTACCTCTACGGATGCTGCTACATTCTTCGGGTTTTAGTAAGTATTCATGGTTCCTATCTCTAGTATTTTACTTGGCATAGTAGATGCTAGTAGTGCTTGTAGTTGAGTGAGATCAGTTCTCTTACTCGCGGGTTCGTCGCTCTGTATTCATACAGAGTGTTGTAGTTTGCTACGAGACGTCATACGTAGTTAGACTGCAGTAGTAATCAGTATCGTAGGCGTGGTGTCTAGGCTAAGGATTATCCTTCGTTTGCCTTATATCTCACGGTTTGTTAGAGGTAGGCTGTAGGTGGTGACAGCCCTATTGGTCTTTTGTAATCCTCCACGCTCGGATATAGCGTAGAGCTGTTGGCCGGAGTCAACTGGCAGACCAGTTGTAAGCCGGTGCCCGAAGCGAGTATTGTGCCCGAGAGATTTACCTTTAACTTTGCAGTAGCACTATCTTAGGAACCCTCTCTACCCTTCTACCTATCTTGGTATGTCCTTGGACCGATTAGAATAGAAGAGAGTGCACACACGTTCCCTGTGGATTCGATAACCCTTGGAATACTCTGAGGTGAAAGCTACAATGGTATCCGTGCGCTTGCGGATTTATTCGTGACGATAAAATACCCAACAAGCTTTCTGGCACCGTTGCCGGGGAACGGTTGTTGTATCTTTCTTCGAACCTAGTCATCCTCGTATCGTTTTCTTTTCTTTCCTTCTACCTTGACCCCCGCTATCCATAGAGAAGCTATCCTTCAAAAGCTTCTCTACCCCACGGGATTTATCTTGTATCATCTTTAGTTTTCTTTCTACTATCTTCATCCCCGCTACCCATGGAGAAGCCATCCTTTCACAGCCTCTCTACCTCAAGGGGCGAGTTCAATGAGCCACCATCCTCTTCCACATCTGGCTATGAACCTTGTCCCGACCTTATCACTATGGTTCGGGAGTTTTCCTTCTCTGGGTTAAGTAGCGAGAACCCAGACTACCATATGCGGGAGTTCGAGCAGATTTGTTCACGCTTTGCCTTTGCAAGCGTGAAACAAGATGTCCTCCAGTGGATGTTGTTTCCCTTCTCTCTTAAAGGGAGGGCAGAGCAATGGTACACATCCTATACATATACCGGAAAGGGCAGCTGGGACTCCTTGAAGAAGACATTCTCTATCATGTTCTTCCAGCAGAATGAGAAGGAAACTTTAGGTGCAACTTGGGCCAGATTTTCGCTCCTAGTGAAGTCCGACCCTACCATGTCGACACTCAATCCTTTAGTCCTTTGGTAATTTAAGAAGAGTCTCGATAAGGATTCCGCCGATTATCTCAACTCCATCACTGGAGGAGTACCCCTCCAAAAGTTTCCGGCTGAGGCTAATAAAATCCTAGATTATATTGCTGAGTATACCTCCTTGTCAGCCGAGTCTGATCCTCTCCAAGAGGAGTGTGAGTTGACCCATGAGGATCTTCTAGCGGCTGAACCCAATCCTTCATTTCCCATATCCTTAGATTCAGCTCTAGAAACCTCATCCAAACCAGGAACATCGGAGGGAGAAGAGATTCACCCCCCAGAAGTTCTCTTCTAGATTCGAGGATGAATCAACGGGAAACCATAGAAACACCTCGAATCTCATAGATGCCCATTCAGGGAAGGAACCTTCCTCTGTCCACACCGATCAATCTAAAGATCTCTTGACAGAACCTTTCCTTAGGCCTACGGTTCCTCCTTCTCCTCCTGATTCCTGTAATGAAGCACAACTCGAGGAAGCCATGAAGGAGGATTGGTCAGATGGAGAGAAACACTTTTCTGAAGCAATTTGGATTAGCTCACCCTCCACAATCACTCCTTGCTCAATAAGGGGAACCACCGTAGAAGCCCACACTAACCCCATCATGGAGGTTAATGTTTTGCCATGGCACTTAGCGTATACACTTTTGGGCAATGCTACGCTAAGACCATCCAACATGCTCTTAAAGAGTTGTCCCTCGGGACACATCCTTAAATGTCGGGGGGTCGCAAGTGTCGTGCCGCTTATAATAGACAAGATCGAGATCAACTTAGATTTCCATATCTTTGATATCCTCGATTTTGATCTTCTCCTAGGCTTCCCGCTTGAAAAACATCTCGCATCTTAAGGAAGCCTAGATGTAACGCTTAGGAAAACCGCTTCTGCCACTGCTACCTCTTGCTTAGAAAATTCTATGGCGAAGCATTTTCCCGAGCCAAACCCACTCAAGGAAATGATGCATGAATCTCCATTCATACCATCCGAGTCCAATCTCTCCGAGGTTGCAAAATCTGCTGCTTCCGAAGAGCACGACTCGGAAGTTACCCTTCACTTTTGTGAAGACGAACGATCATCATCCCTCTTGAGCGAGTTTGAGCCTCTTTCCTCTGGCCCCAAGGAAGTTGTTCTCGACCACGATCGAGATTCAACTATGATTTCCCATGATGAATCTCTTGATATGGAGAATTGACGGGCCACAGAATGTTATGAGGCGCCGACTCTGGATTCCATATATGAGCATGGGAGCTTCATCCTAGTGATACCTCAAAAACCATGCTCTTTCCATACCTCTCTAGAGTCAGGGACGCATTGTGCCCAGAGCACACACGAGGACTATAACCGCCTTAAGGTCCTCTCTTGCAAAACCTTTAGAAGGCTAGTTGTAGATGCATATGTTTACCGTAAACATTGCAAATTTTGTGGATGCTCTGTGGTGCTGACCTTGCAGCTAAACCTTCATGACACATCAACAATTGGTGATGAAAAGGGGAACACATCATCAACAATAGCTGCAAGAGGATGTTCCCATGGTCGAGCTTATGACCAAAAACAAAGCACTACCGGGAGATAGCCTGGATTATCATTTATTTACTTACTTATTTATTTCCCTTCAATAAAAGCAAGAGCATGTTCTAGGATAAAGTTCTCCTTTGGGTATTTTTGGTCGCTAACCATTCCAGGTGGAGATCGAAGAGAACGATGGATAGGCAATGCCTATCAACATGAGAGCTACACCGACTACAACACCTTGGTACATCTTGGCGAGGAATGACTACGGAAGGAGACTTGAACTCCACACACTTGAAGTTTTGTTGCACAGCAATGCAAACTCCAAGGGTGGGGGAGATATGTGAGTACCCCAAGTAGGTTATTCTCATGCCAATTCATTACCTTGGTTTGGAAATGGTGTTAGTTCTTTTGTATTGCTCCTTAAAAATATATATAATTGAAAAAAAATGAGAGGAGTTTCCATGGTGACAATGTTGAACACTTCATTAACAAATCATCGCGGTAAGTACTCTCAGTGTCCTGCTTTTGACATTAAACAAAGCCCTGCTGGGAGGTCACCCGAGGATCGCCAGAGTAAGTCTCATGGTGAGATTAATATTTAGTTTGAATAAATTCTAGAGATCTCTAGTTCTTAAAACCAGTAGAGCCATTATTTTGTTTCTACTATCTCGTTGAATACAGCACCAGGTACAAGTACAAGTGTGGGGGAGATCTCTCAAGATCATCATTTTCATACACATTCGAGATCTCCCACAAGACGCATCGCACAACATCGTCTGCACCAACATGAAAAGGGGCAAGGCAACGACACAAAATTCAGCCAGCCACTTGTGGTTTGGCTGAGTCACCACTGCCTTGATCCCCATCCTCTACAAGAACAATGGTTTGTGCATCCTCTATCTCTCAACTCTCTTTGATTCATGAGTTTGAATGAACCTTAATTCTAAATCATTAAAATCAAACTCAAAATGAATCAATGTGTTCCACTTGCTCAACATGTTTCCTATGGTTGGCTTTCATATGTTCTATTCCATGCTTATCACCTTGTTGCTTGTGAATGAAAATCCTTAGGAAACCATGCTTATCTAAGTAGTTGATGTTTGAGATATGGTTTGAATAATATGATCTTCACTCTTGATGTTTAAGTGCTTGGGAAATTGATTTGGAAATTTGGAAAATCCTTTGCAAAGCTCCTCTTTGATATGCCAAAGTCCTACCAAAGCCATATGATGATACTTTTTGAAAACCACATACACATATGTTGCTTGTCTTTGCATTGAACTTTGTCAAATTGTTGTGACCCTTGAGAGAATTCTTTTCATGCTTCCATGATCAAGATTCATGTGCACACCATTACCCCCTTGCTATGCTTCTTTGAGAAGTTAGCATTGTACCATCCACTCATTCCACAAAATAAATGCTCTACTATTTGTGTTGGTCTCTCTCTCCAGTTTTTTTTAAAAAGAAGAGAGGCATGGGCTATTGAAAAAAAATATGGACACATGAAGTTCCAAGTATTGGGAAAAAAAGAAAGAAAAAAAATGTGGGCACATGAAGTTCTATGAAAAAAAAGATTGCCATGCTCTCAAAAGAATTTATATAGGGAGAGAGATCATACAAAAGGAGTTTCCATTCCATCCATCACAATCCATACACGTGCACATCTTGATCTGATTGTATGATTTGTTTTGCTCTTTGGATCTAGTCTTTGACTTTGCAATATATGTGATACAAGTATACCTTATCCTTCATATCCTACCTTGAGCTCCACAAATAGCCATCACTAGAAGTAGGGTGAAGAGAAGGCTAGTCAAATGCCTTGGTAAGGATATAAACACATTGAGCGATCTGAGAGAATCAAATGAGGAGCTAAGCAAGGTTTGTTATGAAAACTTATTGAAAAAACCCCAAGCTACTTGACATGAGGAGCAGAAATTACTTGATTCAATACCGTTCCATGCCTCAACTACCCAAGATGGCATGATAGACACTTCAAAGTTCACAAGTGCAAGGTATGGTTTGGAATATCTCTTATGCTCACTTCATACCTTTGGAAGTCATGTTCCACCTTAGTCCTTTCTACTTTACTCGAGGACGAGCAAAGGCTAAGTATGGGGGAGTTGTTGACGGCTCTTAAGTATCAAATCTAGGCCGTCAACTCCTGCATAAATACATAAAATGTGAGCATCAATATAGTGGTAGGGGTTTATTACTGACCATTTCCACGAGTTTTGGTAAATATTTGTATGCAGGTGAATTAAGGGAGAACACACACTTCATGAGCAGGGAAACACACTCCACAGATCAAGGCAAAATACGCAACCAATCAGAGAACACGAGTCATGCTCAATTGGAACAAAACAAGCCCATGCACCCAAGCAAACTAGCATAGGACTGGCCAAGACCCATGGCCCATGGGGTTAGGACAAGGAGGACCAGAACAGCCTGCTGGACGAAGCTGGGGGTGGTTGGAGCCTCGGGCAGGTCGGCCGACCTACAGGTCGGCCGACCTGGCCCGTGGGACCCACCGCCTCATCCAAGCCACGTGTCGCCTCCTCATAGGCCCCATAGGTCAGTTCTTGGAGGATTAGCTGCTGAAGGATGCCGTGCTGCCCGTGGCTCCCTCCTATATATATGAAGGGAGGGGTTCCAAATGAAGACACACCCACCAAGTTGGAGTTCACATCCATCCAAGTGCTCTCTCAAGCCTTCTCTTGGTTTATAAGTGTCTTAGAGTAGGGAGAGGGTAGAGGTACTCAGGAGGGACGCCGGTCTTCGGCACTCTTCTCCATTTTTGTACCTCTACGAGAGTGAGGGAGGAGTTCGGGAGAAGTGCCAGGGTGTCGGCATTCTGCTCCAGCTTGTACCTCTACGGATGCTGCTACATTCTTCGGGTTTTAGTAAGTATTCATGGTTCCTATCTCTAGTATTTTACTTGGTATAGTAGATGCTAGTAGTGCTTGTAGTTGAGTGAGATCAGTTCTCTTACTCGCGGGTTCGTCGCTCTGTATTCATACAGAGTGCTGTAGTTTGCTACGGGACGTCATATGTAGTTAGACTACAGTAGTAATCAGTAGCGTAGGCGTGGTGTCTAGGCTAAGGATTATCCTTCGTTTGCCTTATATCTCACAGTTTGTTAGAGGTAGGCCGTAGGTGGTGACAGCCCTATTGGTCCTTCGTAATCCTTCACGTTCGGATATAGCGTAGAGCTGTTGGCCGGAGTCAACTGGCAGACCAGTTGTAAGCCGGTGCCCGAAGAGAGTATTGTGCCCGAGAGATTGACCTTTAACTCAGCAGTAGCACTATCTTAGGAACCCTCTCTACCCTTCTACCTATCTTTGTGTGTCCTTGGACTGATTAGAATAGAATAGAGTGCACACATGTTCCCTGTGGATTCGAGTACCCTTGGAATACTCTGAGGTGAAAGCTACAATGGTATCCGTGCACTTGCGGATTTATTTGTGATGCTAAAATATCCAACAGCCATCAAAGAAGACCAAGAAGGTGTGGCGCAAGAAGAACAAGACGTCATCGACCGCTACTACTTCTCCAGGTATGGACAAAACGACCTCAACCTAATCAGGTATGGAGAAAGGTATTGCTTTTCGGACCCTAAACCAAGAGCTAGCTTGGGGGAGGTTCCCTCCCCTAAGTCAACTATATCCCTTTATTTGCTTTCAATAAAATTTGATAAAGACTTTAAAAAACAAAATAAAATTTACTGCTTTATTTCCTTTTTCCATGATGCGCTGTAAGAATGTTTTAACTCCCTTTGAATAAGTTGAAAGGATGAGTTTTACTTTGCTCTATAATGTCTGTTGTGCCTAGTTTGAAAAAAGAGTTCTCTTGAGTTTATATTTGTTGGTTATGCAATTATCTTGCCAATAAACCTGAAAGTTCCGTGGGTTGCATATGCTTGATCCGAGTCTAAGTTGTTGTGAGTTCAGATAAGGTAAATAAGATTATGCAAGCTTGTTCTAGTGATGCTTGAAGTCTGGAGTTGTTTTCGGAAAAAAAATTAATTAAAAGGCAAGTTCCCCAGCGATATGCAATGTCCTACCAGAGCCATATATCATATTCCATGAAAAAAACCCTTATACATATGCTGCTTGATGTTCTGTTGAGTTTTGTCAAATTGGGTGACCCTAGTAAGATACTCTTCATGCTTTCTCGATTATAAGCATGTACACATCCCATCCATTTGCTATACTCCTACACTGGGAATTAGCACCACCATTCATTCCACATCAATAAATGCTGCATGTCATGGTGATCTCTCTCGTAGAACATCCCTGAAATAAAATAAAGTCAGATTATGGTTGCCCCAAAAAGAAGAGAAAAAGATGACATGCCAAAGAAGCATGACCCAAAGAGAGAGAGAGAAAAAAGGGTGACCATGTCTCAAAAAAAAGAGAGACAGGGATGATTCAAGAGAGAAAAGCCATTACCTCAAGGAGTAAGCCATATTCATCCATCCATCCACTTATACACTTGCACCTTTTGATCGAGATTGTATGACTTGTTTCTCCATGGATCCTCTCTTTGACTTTACAATAAATAGAATGCAAGTGTGCCCTGTTCTTATCCTACCTTGAGCTCCACAAAGGCTTGTAGTAGTAGGGAAGGTCAAAGGCAAACACTCTCCTGGTAAGGAAAATACAAGATGAGTGCCTCGAGAGAGTTATCCTGGGAGTTTTGTCATGTTTTCAAAAAAATTTCAAAAAAGTGTCTCCAGATGGATTGCGGCTCTATAAACAAGTAAGTACTACTTTATGCACCGTTCTAACTCTCAACAGCCCAAGACAAGGAGACATCTAAAAAGCCCCATAAGGGAGTAAGGTAACTGAGCAAAGGTATGCTAATCAACTTAATTAAGCTTATAGATGAATCTCTTTGCTTCAGACTATGACATGACAGGTAAGGTATGAGTCAAAGTGATTTTCTAATCAACAACCTGATTTGTTCCACTTTGCTCAGGACGAGCAAAGGACAGCTTGGGGGATCTTGTTGACGCTCACTAACGACCATTTCCAGACGTCATCTTGATCAGAAAATTATGAGAGTTTGCATTTCTTTCATGCATCCTTATCCAATAAAGTCACTAAACCACACTATACCTTTTGGAATATGCAAGTTGTGTTTTCAAGCTAATATGCAGGTTACGAGCACACTTTGGCCCTGACACAAAATCACAGAAATTATCAGAGCACCGATTTAGGCTCAGATGAACCAAAAGTGATGCAAAAACCCAATTCAAATAAGTCAAGACAGGCCAACCCCAACGTGGATCAGACAAGGAGGCCCAAGACAGCCTGCCAGAAGAAGTTGGGGGCGGTTGGTGGCCCGGGCAGGCCGACCGACCTACCTGGCCGGCCGAACTGGCCCGTGGGCCCCACTGCCTCAACCAGGGCATGTGGCGCCTCCATGTTGGTCCCCTACGTTGGTTTGGGGTGCTGCAGCCCGTGGCTCCCTGCTATAAATACAAAGGGGTGGAGAATAGGACACACACACACTCACTCACCACACACCTCTCAATTCCTCTCTTGCATAGTCTTTAGACTTAGTGGAGTTTAGGAGAAGTCTAGGAGTCATCGAGTCGCCGGAGTTGCTCGAGAGTCTGGTATGGGTTCATCTCTAGCCCTCTCTTGTAATATTCGGTCGTTTGTAATAGAATTAGACTATGGTTACTGATATCTGCTTGAAGTATATTCTGAGTTATCGAGTATATGCTTCTTGTCATGATTGCGTTATTATTCAGTGCTTGCATTGCATGATCGCCCTGTGCTGGAGATGGTTAGTCTTTTGTTCTTAGAACTCTATCAACTGCTCCAGTATTTGTATGATTGCTCTACTGTGATGTCTGTCCATCCGGAGGGTGGGGGCTCCGCACGGGACACTAGAGTATACCTTACTAGTGTAGACATGGTGTTTAGATTAGCTAAGAGTTGCTGGATGTCAACTATACCCACGATTTGTAGAGGTAGCCGGCAGGTGGTGACATCCCTGTCCGAGCCTTTTAGTAATCCTCCACGTTCGGTATGGGGGGTAGGAGGTACATAAAGTCGCCGGGGTGTACGGGCTCCTCCTGTTACTTCGATAGCGATCTCCCTATTGTGTAGTTTAATTTCTGACGAGCTAACTAATGAGAAAGTGTAGATATAGCTAGCCTAGCACAGCTGACTCGAGCTCTGACTTTTACCTTGCTCCCGGCCTAAAGCACCTTTTATCTTTCTTTTATCTTTTATTTATCCAAGAGAGTAGTTTGTGTGTGTGTGTCACACTACCTCCTACCATGTTATTATCTTATCCCTGTTTATGCATGAGAATATCCAATCTAGATAGAGCTCACGAACTAATCTATATATCCTCTCACTTATCACCTTCCCTGCAGAAATATAAATGACACCCCGGTACACTCCTAGGTAAAATGCTATAGTGGTATTCTGTGCGCTTGCGGATTTATTCATGGTTCATGAAATACTGCCTATCTTCTCTTTGTCATCACTTGAACCTAATAGCCTGAGAATGGTTTTCTTAACAATCATATTAGTCCAAGTGTTGTGTTGTCTATATCAATCACCAAAACATTATATTAAAATATGGCATGAGAGGCCATTTTCGCTACAACAACTGAACTGAGTCGTTCACAGCAAAAGGAAAAGCCTGATCAATGGACTAGGGAGACCGCATCCAGATGAACAGGAGGAGCCTGATCATCCGACGACTTTATGCACCTCCTACTCCTCTACCCGAACGTGGAGGATTACTAAAAGGCTCAGACAGGGCTGTCACCACCTGCCGGCTACCTCTACAAACTGTGGGGTAGAATCGCATTCAAACGTGGTCATCAACCTAGGCACCACGCCTACGCTAACGAGCACCACTCTAGCCTTGCGCAAGGACACCCTTGTCTATCCGGGGCCTTAGTTCTAGAGCGCCCAATTAAGGAAGATGAAACAAAGCCATGATACACGACTAGTCTATGCACATGAATCACTCAAGACATTCATAATTCACAAAAAAGATCATATACACAACAAGGGCATACGAACCAAAGTACTGAATAGAATAAATAAACATCTAGTACAAACTCAGAGAATGACATGAAGATAAAGTAAAAGACATACCGGACTCTCCATGAAGACTCTAAGACCTCGAACTACGACTCAAACCCGAACTCCTATAGTCCTAAGACCTCTACAAGAGAAGATGAACTACATCTTTAGAGAGTGACTTGATAGCTTGATGCTTGGTGATGTCTTGAAATGGAGCCCCTCCCCTCATATATATAGTGGGGAGCCACCCTCTCCTCGGCCATGGAATCAGCAGGGAACCCCTGGAACCGATGTTGTGAGCCAATCATAGAGTGCCACGTCAAAGCCTGAAGGCAGTGGGGCCCATGGGCTGGTCAGCCGACCTGTAGGTCGGCCGGCCTCCCACTGGGCCCACCTACCTTCTCCTTGTTGTTGTGGGCTGTTCTCAGGGCCCACTGATCAATGGTTTATGGCTTGGCTTCTTCCCTGCTGGATTTCTTCTCTGGTGGCCTTTTGGTCCATGTGTGGCGACATCTGGCCGGTGTTTGCTCCTTGGTACAAAGGGTGTGATTGCCCTTCATTTTCAGCTAAATCCTGCACTCATAGAAACCTAGAGGGACATGTGGAATTCAGTGATTTATTAGTTGCATGAGTGTAAGAAATGCAAGTCCGTCCATTTATTATGGCAATATTGACGCTCAGAAATGGTCGTTAGTGAGCGTCAACAGGCACCAACACCGTCCCAGGCCGGACTGTCCGCCAGCCAATTTTAACTCCCACCAGAGCCAAACATGCTCTCTAGTACAGGGGCGGACCGTCCGCACCCCGGAGGCGGACTGTCTGCACTTGTGCAGTCAGCTCACAGACTTTAGATCTTTTTCAAACTTTCTTAAAACGTCATTAGCCCTCATGCATGCATCTAGACATTTTGAGCAAAATGGCACTAAAGACCCGTCAAGCACGAGTACACGACCCCTCTTGATAGTATGGCTATCTATCCAACAAATTCGGTCACTTTTCATCCACTAATCGCCTTGTGACCGGTAAAATGCAAAAGCCCTATTATATATCTTTGCCTTGAGCCCGAGCTTTGCACATCATCTCCAAAACTCCATATGATCACAATAAAATCCTTTTCAACCGTGGATCAACCTATGCTCATTATCTCAAATGAAATCGTTAATCCACAAACCATTGTCATTAATTACCAAAACACGAATTAGGGACCTAAATGCTTTCAAATGTAAAACAATTATGTTAAGTTCTTGGAGTTATGTCTAATATTTTACCTAATTCTGCAGCAAAGTATTTGAAATTTATCAGCTGCTGCGCAGCGGTGTCTACACTGGCAGCATCGTCCACTTCGTCGTCCTCTCCCCCTCAAGACAGGCACCACAACCTCCACTCCAAATGGGCCAAAACAATTTCTAAGTCAAGTATCATGATCATTTCTTACCGATGCATCTTGTTTCTCTAGATCTATGCACTGCTGAGAAGAACTTGATGAATTTCAACCAAAAGGAGAATGCATTGCTGAGAAGAACTTGATGAATTTCAACGAAAAGGGGTTTAAATTCTGGTGGGAGTTCGTTTAAATTTATTTTTTTTATCTTCTATATCTTCCCTGCACAACCATTTAGCAGGTCACAAGCCTGATTAGACAGCAGCACCAGATCATTTTTTACATGCAACGAAAGCAACGTGTGAATCATTTTTCAATAATTCCTAGTTTGTTCAGCATCACAATCAATCTGATCAAGCATTTTTTATTTGCATTCAATGAGGCTATACAGCAGTGAATTTACTTCAGTTTAGCTAGGGGCCAACCTCCTTGCTATGTTCCTCTTGTTCTATTTGTTGCCATGTTGAGCCTAGATATTCCATCTTGTAGTCAACATATGTTAAATCAAGTAGCAAACTATTCATTTTAGTTTATAATGTTTGTGTTCTGATTTAAGCATTTTCATTAGCAGTGCCCACCAAGAGACACCATACTTCATTCAGGCAGTTTACAATGTTCTTGCTATAGGTCAATTTTGGAGGGCTCCCAAGATTGCAAGAAGAGCACACCCATGTTTTATTTGGTTGTATATTTACTCTAATTTGCTTCGAATCAATCTATTTTATTTTTCTTGTACATTTATTATAAATTGCTTCGGAGTTTATTATGATATGCTTTCAACTTTTAACAAAAGTGCTTTTCGAACTGTATGAGAAAAATATCACCGAAACATATTGAAGAGGGATCTTGTTTTGATGTATTTGTTGGGGGCAATTTAATGGTGCAATCAGATTTCAATTTTGATCCTCGATCGAAAAGTTACAACTTTTTTAAATTTGAGATTGACTTTAAATGCGCTGATACCATCTTTTTTATCCTTATTCTGAGAAAAATGAAGCCGCAACAACTTTTTACCTAAAAGGGAAAGACCCAGTATCCCACTTGCTAGAAAAGGATAGGCCCTACGGTCGGCCTAATTTACGGCCGGCCGTAAGTTAGCCAAGTCTATATATAATTATTACTATTTGAGGATTTGTTGGGTTGGTTATTAGCACATTATAGTCGTATCGTACGTTGCGTAGCAATACAATTAGATAATTTTTTATTTGTAGTCTTACTGACATGGTGTGAAAAACTTTGATGAATGTGGTGTTGCAGAGTTTGCATACTTGCCTGGACGGGATGGCTCCATATATATGACCTACTACTGTACATACTTTATGTGCGGCTTGTGTATGTCTGCATCAGATTAATGCAATACATACAGTGTATTTTGTTTATGTTTTGGTGACGTACTATGTAGAGTACAATAGAAATCCGCTTGAGGACATGAAACATAACAGGGTCATTCTGAGCAGAGCCGAGCAGGCCTTAGCTTATGCAGGCTGAGTCATGTGCAGTGCTTATGGACCATGGCCCAATGTTTTTTTTTGAAGTAGACCATGGCCCAATGTTGTGTGTGCGTGCATCGGGCCATATGCATAGGCTTTGGGCCACCCACCAGGATCCTCCTGTGAGTGAGAAGTTAAAAAAAAAGGAATAATCCAGGCGGAAAAATGAAGAGGATGTTCAGGTGAAGCATTCGATAGATCAAATGGTTGTAGCTATACATGTACAGGGGAAGAAGGCAGCAGCACCTTCAGCCTCAACCATGGAAATAAAGAGAAATACTACCCTTCCTTACCCTACATACATACCCAGCTGCTGTCCAAAGATACAAATATTTCTCTGCACTCGATGGCATGGAATAGTCTTGTCGTCTCTAGCTCCGG
The DNA here is from genome assembly GCF_016808335.1 of Panicum virgatum. NCBI lineage: Eukaryota > Viridiplantae > Streptophyta > Magnoliopsida > Poales > Poaceae > Panicum > Panicum virgatum. The sequence goes on from NC_053152.1 coordinate 772,970, forward strand.
CGAAACAGAAGGAATCCGTGGGCCAGCCAGCCAGCCGGTCATGATGTGGATGGATAATGTAAAGAAAACCATGGGCGGCGAGACTTGGTAGCTGGATGGATTAGGACAAATTAACCCGTCACGTCATGGGTGCCTCCGTCCCCAATTATTGCTAGCTGCAACTACTAGTAGTTTATTCCCCAATTCCTTCTTCTCCATGGATGGGCTGCAACTGCTAGCGAGAGTTTACCAGCTCCATCGCTCGTTCTCGTTGCCGTCGGCGTCGGTTGCCGGCGGCAGGTGCGCGTAGAAGTCGAGGTCGGCGTCGGCGCTGGTCTTGCTCGTCTTGGTGTAGTAGTGCATGGCGGCGGCTCCCCCCAGCACGGCGAGGGTGAGTGCCTGGGCGTGCATCCTGGCGTGGATGAGGCGCAGGCTCGTCGCCCGCTGCGGCGCCCTCCGCCGGCTGTACGCCACCGAGGAGCCCACCGCCGCAGCCCACACGCCTCCTGCACGCAGCACGTCTCAGATTAAGCATAAGCACGCAGCAGGTGGGTGAGACAAGGGGATGGGATGCTGACCGTACCGATGGTTGCGAGCTTGTGTTCCTCCACCCACGAGCTCATCCTCTCCATCTTTGATTCCATCGATGATCTGCCTGCTGCCGATGACGCCCTCCTCTGTGTTTTGGATTTGGTGATGATTGATTGTTAAGATGAACGAACGAAAGGGAGTGCTGGATCTGGATGTGCCTGTCTGGTCAGATACTTATAGCAAGGAGCGAGGTCACGAGTGGAGTGCTTGTGCCTGCCCACTGGTTTTGTGCTCACATAAAGCAAATCTTCAGTTTCTCTGCTGCTGCTGCTGCTGCTGGTTTCCTACTTTGCTTGGCTTCTGCTTGTGGGCGGCCACCCAAGGTTTCAGGCAGGCCCACCTTATCTGGTGTGGGTGCCGGCCAAAAAATAAAATAACTTACCTTGACACAGATGCTGGGGCCTTTCTAGGGGTGCAAATTGGTTCCAACCTCAAAGGATGCTTAATTAGATTTTTATTTAATTAATTCCACAACAGTTGTCAAAATTATATGTCATTCTAAGGCGAGGCTACCATATGAAAACAACTAATCAAGTCTGTCTGTCTCTCTTGATGATGGGTCTCGTTTTTCCTTTTCTTTTCTACTATATATCAGAGACCTCTCAGCTGTGTGTCTGTGTATTTTTAGCGAAAATAAAGTGAGGCAACAAAAGATCAACGGCAACCAATGGCCCAATCAAACAACCCGCAAAGTTTCCTTCCTTCCCTTGGAATGGAAGAAGCCTCCCCCGCCGGCCCGCTCTTCACTCACCACTGCCCCCCGCCCCCCATACGCACCTCGCCAGCACCGCCACGCCACCGGGCTCGCCGGCCCCGGCGCCTCTCTCCAGCCACAAGTCCGCCGCCATCAAGCGGCGGCGGAAGGCGGCGGCGCCGCTGGGCGACGTCACCAACCTCCTCCTCCCCGAGACCCCGACCCCAATCAAACCCACAAGGACAGGACTCCGGCCCCTCCCGACGCCCTCCGACGCCTCCTCCACCTGCTCCTCCACCGCATCGGTCACGCCCGTGCCCAAGCCCTCGTCAGCCAAGGGCAAGGAGCCCGTTGCTGCAGCTGCTGGAACGGCGAGTTGCCCTCCTCTTGGAAAAGCCACACGGAACAACACCAGGTGAAATTGCTTAACCTACCTGATCCTGATCCCATCCCCAGTACAGTTTCACTTCCACCTGTGTTTGGTGTGTCCGATTCAGCCACCCTCATCAGTGCTCCTGCCTTTCCTTGCTGCAATTGATTGTCAGATTTTTGTACAAAGTTAGTGGTAGCTTCTTCTGTGGGTGCTAGAGACCTCCCTTGTAGTTGTAGTTTGTTTTTATCACCACTGTCTTTGGTTTATGCAGAAACAAGATATTTACAGATATGTTTGAACAAGAATGCACGTACCTGATTGTCTCTAAGAATTAATAGCTTGTTATTGGAAAGTGTACAATGACGTAGTAATCATTGTGAGTTGCTGTACCTCAGTCTCAACAATGCTAGGATGCTTGCTGAAAAAATGCCATGTAGTGATATCGAGTAGGCTAGAAGAATAAACTTACCGCATCATATAGTGTCAGAACTCACAAATTCAGAATATTAACCAGTCCAAACTTTAGTGTTCCTTTAGTTCTTCACAGTTACAGTCTGAGTACATTTCAGTATCTCAAATATTGAATTACACTCCTGTTTCAGGAAAGACTCTATGGCTCAGGATACTCGGCCCATTTCTTCTTCAGCTCCTTGTCATGGAGCTAAAAAGGTAAGAGTATCAAAATCTGAGTGTATTCATGCATAAGGGCCCTATAGGTTTCTATTGTTGAGACTTAGATCATGGTGCTCTATTTGATGATGTACATAATGAAATACCATTATGCAAATTTTTTTTCCTGAACTTGTCATGTGTTAAACAAAGCTGTGCCTGTAGGATTTTAGGAAGGTTTGCAGCTTTGGTTAAATTTGGCTCATCCTTGCTCCTTTGCATTATTGCATAAATATATAGACCGACCTGAACATTTGTGCCATATGCATTTCAAAATATGATGACATGGATATTTTGTGTAGGTAAGCACTGCAACTTGTAAGTATGGTTGATTCTGTGTTTGTAAGATGTAGTTCTTCTGCATCTGCTCCTTATGATGGCCAGAATTCCAATTATAGTATGCTCATTTAGCAACAGTTTAGGGATCATCTAGCTTTGTGTCACCTCTAGGATTGATCATATCCTTTTGTCAGGATGGAAAGGTCATATTTCTGAAACGGTGGCTGGGACAATAGCAATTGTTTAAACAGAACCTATCAATCTGAAAACTAGGGGAGCATTGATCTGTTTGAGAAAACGAGCTAGTTTACGCATCACCAGTCGCTTGATCGCTAGTTTGTTTGCAATGATGTTCAGCTTTCTGACTGCTTGCAATGTTTTAAACAGAAACGGCCCCCTCCAAGCACACCCAAGTTACCAGAAGACTTTGTGAAGAAGCAGCGAGCTTACTTTGCTGATGTGGATGCGTTTGAACTGCCTGTGGAAGAGGTGTCAGAATCTGAGCTCGAGTTAAAACTGAAGCTGATCCCAGAATATATGGCCGTTTTTCTGTACAGACGTAGTTTACTGGAATTACGCTTACAATGTAAGTCTGAGTTATGGTGGTAGCAATGTATAGCTCTCCTAACATGAGGAAGAGGCGGTGTTGCTTTTTAGTGATCAGTGGTCATTGGCCCAACAATGCAACGACCCTTTTAGCATGCTTGTAGCATAGTAGTAGTATGCCAGAGAAGTACTGAGACCTGAAACGAAGCAAGCTTTGGCTGCTTGAGGAAATGAGCCAGTTACTCAGTAGTAGGCACTCGATCTTTAGCCTGTCCAGAAGAAGCAGCTATTCTGGATTATAATCTGTGTGCATGTTTATTCATAGTTTCTTCTTGAGACGTAAAAATTCTGCCGTTGGAGCTGAGCTTGGGTAAACAAAGTGAACCTGCATCTTTAGCTAGTTTTCTCAGTGACATTACCATGATCGATCCAACAAAGAAGAATGGCAAGAAAAACAAGAGAATTTCTAGAATGTTGGATGGACCCTAACCACTGGGAAAGACATTGCCTGGCCTCTTTCCTTCGTTGATTGTCTTTGGATGCCAAATATGATAGGTACCGCCACACTCTGTTCTGCATTTCTTTTAGTAAAATAGAGGTACATAATAACAACGGGTTAAATAAGCAGCATACTCCAGAGGGAAATCCTCCAAACCAAAATATTGATAACAAAAACTGATGAGAAAACAAAGAAAAGGAGAGATTTTAAAATCAAGCGAAGCTTCCATAGTTTGGGGGTTCTCCAGACACGAAGCATGAAATTCGCTACCATTGTAGTATCTTACTAGCTCGCGCACACTTTTTAAGAAAAGGAAGGAGCACAAATTGGTAAAGGTGGTTCATTGCGCCCAGTTTGTTGACAAAGCAAGATTCGGCAAAATCGAAATGGTTCACACCCGAGACAAGATAGAGCTTATGGCCAAACCGATCCATGCATGCTCAGGACTCACTCATATGCTATGTACAACCACTCCAACTTGCAGACGCTCTCTCTGGCTTTTCGACGCCAAATCACCAATACTCTTGTTAATGGCTTGCTTGGCCAAGTCGTTATCCACAACTCCCCACTCGGCAACATTTTCAAAATGGCTCGATTCCCTGTCGTACTTTTGACATAAGTTGAGAGCACTCCCAGATCACCAAATGGAAATTTATACTTCATACTCACTGTCTGCACAGCAATAGCAGACTCATGAAATTTCATAGTGATGCTCCAGTGTCGTTCATGACATAAGTTGAAAGTACTCATGAAATCTTCTGTCACCAGCCAAATGAGGACTAACTTTAGTTGGCATGTTAAACCACATAATATACAAGTCAATGTAGTCATGCCTCTGTCCCATCAAATCTGTTAATACAACCTGCTTTCGGAGTACAGACCACTCCACTTAGCCCGATGAAGAAAACTAAGGAATATTCAAAGCCACTAGCATAAAGTTAGGAACTTAGCATGCGCAAATATTCTGCCTATAAATATCTGCACACATCGAAACTGGCCAACACACAGTACACACTGCTCTAAAACCCTGAGCAAAATGGCCTTCCATAAACCCCTCGCTTGCAGTGTCTTGGCCTTGTTCTTTTCTGCAAGCTTAGTTTCAGCTCAGCTTACTGCAAATTTCTATGACTAGTCATGCCCAAATACACTGTACACCATCCAAACAGCCGTAAGATCTGCTGTGGCCAAGGAGAACCACATGGGTGCATCATTGCTCCGCCTCCACTTCCATGACTGCTTTGTCAATGCAAGTGTCGCAAAATCTGCAGATAGTTTCATACTTACATTTTCTGTATTATTAACATGGAAATGCAAAAATATACAGGGTTGCGATGGCTCCGTGCTGCTTGATGACACCCCAACCTTCACAGGGGAGAAGTCCGCAGTTCCAAACAATAATTTCCTGCGTGGATTTGATGTGATCGACAGCATCAAAGCACAGATTGAGGGGATCTGCCCGCAGGTGGTATCATGCGCTGACATCCTTGCTGTTGCAGCACGTGATTCCGTTGTTGCGGTAAGCTAAAACTAAAAACACTTAAAATTAGTTTAAAATATTAAATGCAGAAGTATTTATGACTCAGAACCACACGCAGCAAACCACAATGGAGTCCTTATACATAATTTAACTGAAATGATGATGGCAAAGCTCTTTATGTTAATTGAAATAAACATAGACCTAAACAAGGCATCAGGAAACACTAAACTAAACTACTAAAGTCAACACTCCACAATATCCAGAGATTCCATAGAAACTAATTGATTAAGCATGTTTTACGCATTCCACCACAAACAAAAAGTACTAAAAGTAGACAATTTCTATTTCAGCTTGGAGGGCCTACTTGGGTTGTCAATCAGGGGAGGAGGGACTCAACGACAGCAAGCCTAGACACTGCCAACAGTGACATCCCAGCACCAACCCTTGACCTCGGTGATCTTACCAAGTTGTTCTCAAACAAAGGACTGAGTACAACTGACATGATTGCACTCTCAGGTACTGAAAGACTGCATTTTTTGTCATTTACCATAGACCTGGTTCATAAATCAGTACAACAATGATACGCAGCTCTCCTGCGTATTCGAGAAAAAATATAAATCAGTACAAGCTAGATTTGTTCCTTGAATGCCAATAGTACTACAACTGAATACAGACTGACATGAAACCAAAAATTACCAGGAGGTCACACCATTGGGCAAGCCAGATGTGTCAACTTCCGCAACCGCATATACAGCGAATCTAACATTGACACATCCCTCGTAACATCGCTGAGATCAAATTGTCCGAACAACACTGGCGACAATAACATTTCCCCCCTTGACGCCTCAACACCCTATGTTTTTGACAATTTCTACTACAAGAACTTGCTGAACAAGAAGGGTGTTCTGCATTCTGATCAGCAATTGTTCAATGGAGGCTCAGCAGACTCCCAGACTACCACCTATTCTTCAAACATGGCAAAATTCTTCACCGATTTCAGTGCGGCGATGGTGAAGATGAGCAACATTAGTCCCCTCACTGGATCAAATGGACAGATAAGGAAAAACTGCAGGAAGGTAAACTAGGACTCACATAATTGCTGCCTGTGCTGGTGTGTGGTTTAGTACCTTGTAATCATCATTGGAAGGAGAAGTGTCCCTTTCATGATGCAGTAGTCTACTCCAAAGATGTATTCACTGCTTTCAAAACATATACATGTGCAAGGAATAAAATGATACAACAAATACTTTTAATGCAGTAATTGGTCTTACCTTTCAGTGTTTCCGCACCTATCTTGAGCATGCAAGCTCATGGACAAAAGTTGCTCCAACAATGGCACAAGAATAACACCACTAGCAAGACTTGATCAGATCAAGGTGTATTTTGATCAAATATCGTCACTTTGAAAATTGAAGGGATCAGAGATGGTACTCATAGCAGAGATACTTGGCAAGGATTCATTTTACAGTTTTGTACAGAAAAACAGGAAGCAGTTCAATCCAAGAGGGTTTCCAACTCGCATAATTAGCACATCTAATGACACGAATACTTGCTGAAGTTGTGACTGCAGGTAGAGTCATGACTGATGAATATTGCGTATCGCTGCATTGATACTTTTACAGTCAAAGTCCATGATCTTCATCCAGTTCTCGAAATCTCCAATTTCCTAGAGATGAAATTAAAAATCAGATGCTTCAGCAACAGCAAAAAAAGCCACAATACTGGATTGGATGTTTAGTTATATGCGCTGGTTCATCTATGGAAAAATGAAACCAAGCCTAAAGGTACAGGCCAAGAGCATACTAGCCCGTGGCCTTAAATTTCAGTTGGGCCATTTAATAATAGACCTGTGAAATTGGCAATTCGAGGGCACGGGAGTAGCATGGCACCTTCAAGACTGAGTTGATTTCGTTGGTGGCAGCCAGCCACTGGTCAGTCTGCTTCCTGTAGCGTGCGATAGTGGTGAGCAGCGCGCGGGCCTCATGCTCGATGCGCTTCTCGTTGACGAAGAGCTCCTGCACGCCACCGTCGACCGTGTCGACGAGGAGATCGGACACCCGCAGCGCGCTTCTCAAGGCATCCTTCTTGGCTCTCTCTGCGCGTGTGTGCGTGAAAAATGGGAAGTTGCATAATCGAAAGGCAATCAAGGGTATTTGTAGGAAGGAACCCGAACACAATGGCGTACCGTACCAGTTTGTTGGCGTTGGCGGAGGGATTGGTGGTGGTGGTGTTGTATGATGTGAAGCAGCGCCACTTCCAGCTCCCGCTTCCCACCCGCCGGCGGCGGCGTCTTGGCTCCGTCCATCCCGTCCCAATCGCCGCCGGTCGCCGGAGCGATTCCTTCCTCTTTCTTTTTTTTTTCTTTTCCTCCTCCACCGACCAAGACAGAGAGATCAGACAGCTCAGAGAATTTCTGCGTAGTTAATGGGCCACGGCCCAACTAATCTCAGAAGGCCCAACAACACCCAATGATGAGTAATTCGATTCGATTTGATTTGATTGCACTCTATAGTAATTGCTTGAGTACTAGCTTACTTAAGATGAGAGCTAGTAGTAGCTATATGCTCCCTCCGTAAAAAAAAAGAGTCAATTTAGCATTTAAAATTTGTCCTAAAAACAAGTCATCTTACTCAATTTAAAAAACGTACGTGCATCAGGGGCGGGCCCAGGATTTGGGTGGTGGGTATTCGAAATTTCAAGTGTTGGTCAAAAAAAATTTTTGACAGCTCAAAATACACACATGCATTAATTGAGTACCGATAACATAAATTGTTCATAATTTGAAAATTATTCAACACATAGATAATAGATCTAAATGTTCAACAATCAAATTGTGATTATCTTAAATAAATCAAGCAGCAAATGGCATTGATAAGGATGCTTACAAATACATGTATACATTGCTGCTATTTTATCACGAATCTATAACCAATTAATCATAAGTAATAAAAAATTATGAATGGATTTGTGAATCCTCCATTCACCTTGGTTCACTCGATCTGGCTCCCTGTTTTCTTCTTCTCGGGCTGAGGCGTTGAGCTGCAGGGGCGCAGGGCCTGCTCCCCGCCTGCGCGCTACGCCTGGCCGCCTCCCCCTGCTGGCTGTTGCTCCCTTGCCGCCTCTCACCCAGGCAGCGCAGCGCAGCGCAGCGCAGGGCGGCAGGCACCGCGGCAGCCGGCAGCGCCCCTCCAGGCTACTGCTCCCTGGCCGCCTCCCGAGGATGAGCGCAGGATCTGCGGGTGCGGCGGCGGCGATGCGGCTGGCGCCCGGCGGCTCGACGACCGGCGAGGTCTAGGGCGGCGCGGGTGCGCTAGGGCTGTAGGGCAAGGGCAAGCCGCGCGCAGCGGCCGGCAAGCGTCAGGTGTGGTCGGGGGTAGGGGGTGTCAGGGGTGGGGGATTTCCGGATTGGGCCGGTTGAGGGGAATGGGCCGTGGATGGGGTGGGTTGTTTAGTTGTTTTGGGCTGAAACTAAGAATGAGTCTCGGTTTATAGCATAGTTTTGTATTTTTGAATCATATACATAGAATATACTATGTGTATAAATTTTTGTTCAAAAATAATGAGTATTCAACTGAATACCATTGAATTCAATGGGACCCGCCCCTAACGTGCATGTAAGAATCAGCTAATGCCAAATATATATGAATAATAAATATGAGTAAACACGATCATTTTATTTTTTTTGTTAATTGAGTAACTATACTATCGGGCCAAGAAATGCTGGCCTCCCGTGAGTTCTGGCCCCACGTGGGGCCTGTGCACTGTTCATACGGGTCCCACGTACTATTCACATGGACCCACGTGGGCCCACGTATTATTCAGGCGGGACCCACGTGGGACCCACGTATTTTTCAGGCGGGACCCACGTGGGACCCATGTACTATTTAGGTGGGGCCCACGTGGGGCCCACGATTCTATTAAGTTAGTCTCTTTATCTTAAAAAAATAATTTCCTTCTATTATTTGACAATACAAAATATATTTAACTACTTCCTACATATAAAAATAATAACTAAACTTTGTATACTATATCTACATGTGGTAGTTGTACTACTTCTTGGGTTTTGATTTTCCTCCGTAAACCCACAAAATATAATTAAACTGTTCATTCATTTCTAATCTTATTTTTTTTCCTACTAAAGTAATTAAACTATACCTACTGACATTAAAAAAAATTCTGGCCCCACGTGGGGCCTGTGCACTGTTCATGCAGGGTCCCACGTACTATTCACATGGGACCCACGTGGGGCCCACGTATTATTCAGGCGGGACCCACATATTTTTCAGGCGGGACCCACGTGGGACCCATGTACTATTCAGGTGGGACCCACGTGGGGCCCACGATTCTATTAAGTTAGTCTCTTTATCTTAAAAAAATAATTTCCTTCTATTATTTGACAATACAAAATATATTTAACTACTTCCTACATATAAAAATAATAACTAAACTTTGTATACTATATCTACATGTGGTAGTTGTACTACTTCTTGGGTTTTGATTTTCCTCCATGAACCCACAAAATATAATTAAACTGTTCATTCATTTCTAATCTTATTTTTTTCCTACTAAAGTAATTAAACTATACCTACTGACATTAAAAAAATCCCTAAGGAAAAATTACTTGTACCTCTATACTACAATGTTTGAGATTGACGCGCTCTCAGACACAAAACTACTATGCAGCTTTACTGTAATTTTTAGATCTAACTCAATACACCGATACAATGTTGCTTCGAACGTAGTAACCTGACACTAATTTATCCTAAAATTTCTAGGATAATTTGTTTGGGGGGGGGGGGGGGTTGGGCGGAGGGAGTATCTTTTTCAAAGCGGCGCTGTTATCAACTGTTGATTTTCCTGTGATTGTCGCTGAGTTTTGGCTTTGACAAATTTGCTTAATTATTGACTAAACATGAGATCGAGTGAAGTCCATCAGCAAATTAAAGGTTGGCCGGTCGGCGTAAAAAAAGTGTCAAAGTCACACTATACAGCTGCATGCCTATAACCTAAGCTAGATAGCTAGCTCGCATGCAAAGAGGTTAGGGTGTATAAATACAAAACAAAAGTTCTTAAGAGCATCTCCAAGAGTTTGCCAAAATTAATTTGGCAAATCTTATGATTTGGCAACTTGCTAAAATATATGCTAAGTTAAAAAGAAGACTATCTCCAAGAGTTTGCCATTTAAGCTTGATAAAATTAAAAATCAGGCCCACCAAAATTACCGGATCAACTGCTGCCGTTTCACATCCCGTCATCGTTCCTCCCGTCTTGCGCCAGCACCAAGTCGGAGAAGCTCCGCACCGCTTCAGGGGCTCCAAGTTGACCGGCTTGAACACGACCACTCCGTCCACGGCTTTGATGAGCTCGGACACATTCGATGGCGGGCACCTGGCCGGAGCGGGACGGCCGTAGTCCTGATCGTGCTCCATGGTGAGGTCACTGGACGAGTTCCGTGATCCCTCGCCGCCGCTGTCACCAATGGTGTCGATATGATCATCGGACATGGACAAATTCAAGTCCAGGGGGAGCGGCTCGCGTGCGGATGACTCTTTGCGTGCCCTTGTGCGCCGCCGGTCTTCTTCTCCTTCAAGCTCCCGCTCCAGCCTGCGCTTCCCAGTCCCGTGCTCCAGGCTCCTGCGCTCCGCTCCGGCGACGGCAACATCACGACTAAGATGTTGCTGCCGAGGGCGACGTCCCGGCCTCGCGAGTCCGCGAGCCGGCTGGACTCGATCGCGCGTATGACCGACCCTTGCACGACGTTGTCGGCGTGGTCGACGCCATCGAGCACCACGACGCGGAACAGGTTCGCCCGTATCGCCTCGGCCACGCGATCCAGCGCCATCCGGCCACGGCACAACACGACGGACTCGCCGCCGTCGTCGCTGGCTGGCGGGCAGCCGAGACGCACGGTGACGGTGCCGGTGCCGAAGACGGACTTGGAGGAGGCGGCCACGGGAAAAAAATCGCGACCAAGAAGGCGCGCGTAAAGATGCGCGTGCGGATGGGAGGAATGCCAAGTTGCTAAAAATGCCAACCTTGTTTCCCAAACTGTTGGAGACCTAATTTTCTTGTTTTGCCAAATTTTCTAAGATGCCAACCTCATTTAGCAAACTCTTGGAGATGCTCTAATGTTAGCCTTTTTGCACAACACACACATACACTATCGGTCGGTTTAATTTGCCTCCCTAACTCATATCTATATTTATATCTATTACTAAAGCGAGTAAGATTTTCACTTTAAATTTTGGTTTGATCCGACTTGTACCATTGACATGTGTGCCTTAGCCCTTAGTCCATCCTGTATGCGAGTCCGACTAGCCTGTTATCAATCGAAATTCTAATTGGGACCCGTGCAAATCAATCGGTATCTTAATCGAAATCTGGACAAATCAATCAGAATCTCAATCGGATTCCGGATAATCAATGTCTCACATGGCTTGTACAAGGAGCGAATGAACACAAAATTGATGATATTATATTACACGTAGTAAAGCACGGACACTATGATAATATATCCAAAAGTCACTACAGTACCCAACTTGTCGAAAGGATTTGAGATGTATGCATGTATGCGGTCATCAGGTCACACCACCACAAAAGTTCTTAATGTTAGCCTTTTTGCACAACACACATACACTATCGGTCGGTTTAATTTGCCTCCCTAACTCATATCTATATTTATATCTATTATTAAAGCGAGTAAGATTTTCACCTTAAATTTTGGTTTGATCCGACTTGTACCATTGACATGTGTGCCTTAGCCCTTAGTCCATTCTGTATGTGAGTCCGACTAACCTGTTATCAATCGAAATTCTAATTGGGACCCGTGCAAATCAATCGGTATCATAATCGGAACCTAGACAAATCAATCAGAATCTCAATCGGATTCCGGACAATCAATGTCTCACATGGCTTGTACAAGGAGCGAATGAACACAAAATTGATGATATTATATTACCCGTAGTAAAGCACGAGCACTATGATAATATATCCAAAAGTCACTACAGTACCCAACTTGTCGAAAGGATTTGAGATGTATGCATGTATGCGGTCATCAGGTCACACCACCACATGCATGTCCACATCTTTCTCTCTCTCTCTCTATATATATATCGTTTAGGTGTGGATATCAAATCACGGGTTGAACTTTCCTGATCTTGTGGATGTATGTATATGCCTGTCCTATCCCGCAACAACTTTGAAGCGAAACTACCTGCTCAGACAGGGACTGTTGACTCCTGGCCACGTACATTATTATTGCTCCGACTGAACAAAAAAATGGAGATCACTAACGCACTGCATGACGACTTTAGAGAAACAGAGCACATGAGAGTTAGCATGCATATTTTTTTCACCTTACTTCATCATAAATATATACTCCTTTGTAAAGTTGAAGGGAGAGAATCTGTAGCTGACTATAGTCACAACCCCAGATGTTTGACCATGGTCCATATGCAAGGCTGCTGTATGTATGAGGTGGATGATTAGAATGCTTCCAGCAGGAGAAAATTCTTGTCCCCATCAAGCTTGACCGTAGGTTTGAAAATTGCCGGAACGCTAATCCAAGGGGATGACAGAAACTAATAATATGATACATGCATAATGGTGAAACCTCGCCGTGTTCTCTCATAACTCATAACAGAGGGCCGGTCATCAGTTTACCAAAAAATAAAAATTTAAATTACATCCAGATGCATGGACTGATAGCACGGTATAACAGAACCTTGTGGACCAGCAGTTTGGTTTGATCCTTCCTTCCTTCCTTCCTTCCTTCCTAAAGGTCCAAGTGTTCCCATTCACCGGAACCCCAACAACTCATACTAGTCTGCTGTACGTTTTGATGCTCTGTTCTGTTCCAAAGTCGCAGGCGGCCGGCCGGCTGGCAATCAACGACATTTCATCTATTTTTGTACCATCAATTTTTGTATTGTGACGATGTACTTGTAAAAGTTCAATATCATCTCCGTTTGCTTGAAGCTTGATTACACTGATCACAGTTAAAAGCAGACACCGTTTAATTTGAGCCTTCGCAATCCTTTGGAATTCCCTTGAATTAGAAGCAAGAAGAACACGGAGACATAAGTTTAGAACAACTAGTCTATCAATCCGTGCTCCCACACGGACTAATTAGAATTAATATAAGAATGAGGTCAATAACTATAATTATCTCTCTCACGCCCTTTTCATCTATTAAATATTCTAACACATACTCTAAAATATATATTTATCATTATCTAGTTATAATAGATTTCATTTTGCATCACACCTCCATATGCATTCAATACATGTTTAGTTGAACTATTTGTTTGTGAATTGGTATTCTTGTCTCTTCATCATACATGAATATACGGTGACATATATCGTGGGTAACATTTTTGTATAAATAATAATAAAAATAATATATTAATAATGATAGAAATAGTAATTTAGAATTTTATATTGATGCACTTTAATATATTACTATAATTATATAATTTAGATTCAAATTTATGAGTAATTTAATTTGTAATAATAATAATATAATTGAATAATTTATATGCAAATTTAGGGAGACATTTGTATTATTTTTATAATGGCATATGTGGATAATTTTTACAAATATTAGGGAGTTACTTGGGACTTCCTTTGCATGTCAGGCAGATCAGACCGGTGGACATTCAACCTTTAATTGACAAGGTGGGAACAAGGCTTTCAGCTTGGAAGGGGAGGTTACTTAACAAGGCTGGAAGATTACGATTGGTCAACTATGTGCTGACTTCGATACCGACCTATCACCTCACAGTATTCAAAGTGCAAAAATGGGCAATTAAGAAAATCGACAAGCTGAGGAGAAGCTTCTTATGGAAGGGTGCAAAAAAAGCAAATGGGGGGCACTGCTTGGTGAAATAGAGTAAAGTTATGAAGCCAAAGAACTTTGGAGGGTTTGGCATTTTGGACCTGGACCTTTTCAGTAGGGCTTTAAGACTAAGATGGCTGTGGTACGAGTGGGTCTCTCCTGAAAAACCTTGGGTAGGCACTGCCCTACAAGTGAATGTAGTTGTCAGGCAACTCTTTAGGGCAAGCACGTCTGTAACCTTAGGTGATGGAGCCAAAGCAAGTTTCTGGCAGTCCTCCTGGATGAATGGACATGCGCCGATGGATCTCTTCCCTGAATTATTCAAGCTAGCATGGAGGAAGAACAAAACGGTCAAGGAAGAGGTGCATAATCAAAATTGGGTTAGAGGTTTGTGGCGTATGCAGACAGTTGCTCAAATGGCAGATTTCATCAAACTTTGGGATTCAGTACAAGAAGTCCAGTTGGCAGAGGAACCGGATAAGATAACTTGGAAATGGACAGCACATGGGGAGTATACATCAAAGTCAGCGTATAATGCACAATTCTTAGGGTCCTGCAGTCAGTTTCACGGAAACTCTATTTGGAAGGCAGAAGCCAAAGGCAAACACAAATTTTTCGCTTGGCTTTGCGTGCAGTCCAAAATTCTAACAGCAGACAAGCTGATGAGCAGGCAATGGCCATGTAACCCTATATGCTCCCTTTGCAATCAGGAGCAGGAAACGGCTGTGCACCTTGTTCTGCATTGCAGCTTTGCAAGGCAAGTGTGGGAGAAAATGGAAGAGTGGACGCAGCAACTAGTTCGGCTTCCAGAAAATGGGATTGAGATAGTAGATTGGTGGCAAAAGGAGCTCATGCAACTGCCAAAGAAGACACGAAAACTGAAAGCTGCCATGATGATGTATTGTGCTTGGAACCTCTGGAAGGAAAGGAACAGGCGTGTGTTCGAGCAGAAGACCAAGAACCCGATATATATATTTGTGACCAACAATATATATATATATATATATTTGTGACCAACAATATATATATGCTTCACAGGGAAAGGTATGCATGCATCCTAGAAACTTCACAGGGTTGAACTGCTCTGAAAATGCGGATCTATATGCTTTCCCTAGCTAATATTCCAAACAAATTAACCTTTTTTTTTCTGATGGAATCCAATCAACTTACTTTGAAGCAAGTCATTCTGAGAATGGAGACTGTTGACTCTCCGGCGAACATAGGGAGATAACTAACAATGCATGACGACTTCACAGAAAGCAGAGCATGCATGGGACACAGCATATTTTATCGTACAAAAAACGCGGAAAGGCACTAGTATCATCATATGCTTTAAAGTTGAAAGGGAAGACTTTATAGTTGAATAGTAGGTCAGTGCCACACAAAATTGACCAAAACGTACGATTCCATTTCCAGCTGTCAGATTAACTTCATGGCATGCAGGATCTATCAGCGAAACCAACCTTATTATCAGAGATGTTATCATCAGCAGCCAAGTACGCGTGGTGGATTCTGAATGATGGGCAACATACTAGACAGCAAGTAGCAAAGGAATGCATATGGATACTACTAGAGATAGAGAGGTAGTCCAAGTGTTCCCACTCAGCAGTAAGTCGCATAGGGCAGGGTGGCCCGGCCGGCAGGCAATCAGGCCTTGCCTTGCCTCGACTCCACAACAACAGTGGCCATGGTCTGAAACGCGTGATTCCTGCACGACCAACACGCTTGCCTGGCCTGCCTTTGTGATTGGTCGACTGCTTTCTTTTTTCAACTCAAAGTCCAACTCCAACGGACGCGCGGATCGGAGTAGGTTTGGTACAATCATTCATGCATGATGTAATCTAATCAATCATGTATTATATGATCGACCGAACTGTAGTCGATCTAAACATGCAAACCGACTCCAGGTGTTAGTTTCTCTGCTATAAATACCAGTCAGTGTCGATGGTCCAGGCAGGCAGCACTCTGCTCTTCGCCTCTTCCTGCATCTTGTTCATCATTAGCAGCAGCGTACATACTCACCATTAATTAGAAGATCACTATGGCTGCTCGTGCATCAGCAGCAGCTGCAAGCTGCATCGCTCTCCTCTTGGTGCTGGCCGGCACCTCGTCGGCGCAGCTCTCCACCAGCTTCTACTCCACCTCCTGCCCCGGCTTGTACGGCGCCGTCAAGTCGGTGGTGCAGCCCGCGATCGCCAGGGAGAAGCGCATGGGCGCCTCCATCGTTCGCCTCTTCTTCCACGACTGCTTCGTCCAAGTACTAGCGTCTTACTACTTCCTCATCATCTACTTGCATCACCTAGGCTTATCATCTCCTTCATGATCAATACATATTCTGCAGGGCTGCGACGCATCGTTGCTGCTGGACGACACGGCCAGCTTCCAGGGCGAGAAGATGGCGAAGCCCAACAACGCCTCCGTCAGGGGCTTCGAGGTGATCGACGCCATCAAGTCCGCCGTCGAGAATGTCTGCACCGGCGTCGTCTCCTGCGCCGACATCCTCGCCATCGCAGCCAGGGACAGCGTAGTCAGCGTAAGCTAGTCGCCCCTGTCAAGAGCTCATCTGATCAGCAAAGCAAGTACTGATCGATACATATGTGCAGCTTGGGGGGCCGAGCTGGGACGTCAAGCTTGGGAGGAGGGACTCCACAACGGCGAGCTTCAGCGGCGCCAACAACAACATCCCACAACCGACGTCGGGCCTCGCCAACCTGACCTCCCTCTTCGCCGCGCAGGGGCTCTCCCAAAAGGACATGGTCGCGCTCTCTGGTAATAATAACGTCAAACTACACATTTCCTAGCTAACTTGGTAAACAACATCTCGTAAGAAAAAATTGCACTGACTTCTACTCCGTACTTTGCTAGCTAGGGACTTTCATATTTTCAACTATACAAGGATGACATCTTTTTGAAAAAAAAAATCAACCATAGTGTAGATCGAGTGGGAGAATAAAGAACCACTCCACACTTTGCTTCTCAAGTAAAGATAGCTGCTTTAACAATACAGCTGGTAGCACCCTATGGCCAACGGAATTGATAGAGATAGGTTTTGACTTTAACCTTCTTCACATATATACTTGTCTAGCAGCATATTATTTTACGAGCCGTGCATGACAGGACCATATATTTACCCTATTGGTGAATTGACCAGATAATGAAGCTTACATTAGTTGTCGGTTATTACTAACACATAACACACGTCTACCACGAGAGAGTTGGTATAGATATGGATGGAATGACATAAAGTTCGTAAAGGTGACAGCGATGCCACACGTTGTATGTCGGTGGGTTTCTCTGGAAGGAAAGAAAGCTTGTGTGTACAAGCTTTATGCTTTTGCATGTTATAAACCTGGCCATAGTACGTAGCAACTTCAACGAACAGTGCCTGTCTAATTGAAAGATCAATCAACCATCAGATATGCTAGCTAACTCGATGGTATACTACATGAAGCAAGCATAAAGTCAATCATCAGTCGACATCTCCCAGCTAGATAGCAATCAAGTTAACTACAACCACACACATTGTCCCCTTTGGATCGCTAGAATCGAACATTTTGTTCTTTCTTATTTGTTTACAGAATCAAGACCACCTGTTTCAGAGACATTGTTTATGTTATAAACCAGTAATTTGATTAAGTAGAGCGATCCATGCATCTTGCTTCTTTGCAAAATAAATAGATAAATAAATATAATATATCATTTATTCACTTCTTCCATTTTAAATACTTCATCAACATAATAAAGTATTTTCTTATTGCATCTTTGATTAATAAACTCTTAATTTTGCCAGGTGCTCACACCATTGGTTTAGCACGTTGCACCAACTTCAGAGCCCACATATACAATGAAACCAGCATCGACGGTGCCTTTGCAAGGACGAGGCAATCAGGTTGCCCTAGCACCTCAGGTGCAGGTGACAACAACTTGGCACCTTTGGACCTGCAGACCCCGACTGTCTTTGAGAACAACTACTACAAGAACCTTGTTAGCAAGAAGGGGCTTCTGCACTCTGATCAGGAGCTCTTCAATGGTGGAGCCACCGACGCACAAGTCCAATCGTATGTTAGTAGCCAAAGCACATTTTTCGCAGATTTTGTGACAGGCATGATCAAGATGGGTGATATTACACCTTTGACGGGTTCCAACGGGGAGATAAGGAAGAACTGCAGAAGGATTAACTAGTGAAGATGGAATAATGCGCATTAGCTTTTGAGGCTTTTTCTTCAGTCACATTCAACAACTTTGTGCCCTTTCCAAATTTTCGTTCAACAATATAATTGTGAAATCATTATGTTGTGTCAATGTGTAATGTTAGAAATTTAGGCAATTTCGGGCACAATTTAATTCCAAAATTAAATGTATAAACTAGCAATATTTCTATGACTTTAAGGAGTAAAATAAAACATGTTAACATGTTTATACTTATCACACATATAAGCATAAACAATATAAATAACCAAAGTTTCAGGGAGTACCCTGAAGCGGGGCCGTTGCCGGAGGCATTGGCTGCGCTGTTACCAACTGGAGTAGACATCTACTCGGTTGGCCTCAGTCGAAGTAGTCGAACTAAATCGGTGCAGGAAGAAGTTCGCAGTGTAGTCCCGCGAACGGTCACCAAGATGTAGTCGACGTAGTCGTTCGGCCACCAGAATGTAGTCGACGTAGTCGTTCGGCTCGTCCACCAGGAAGTAGTCGTTCAATCGGGCAAAGCCTTAGTATTTTTGAGCAGTCACGCTAAAGCATTACCCAAAAACCTGATTGCCCGCCTATCCCGTGCAGGATCTCAAGGCGAGCAAGGTTTCGGAGGCCTGCTCACGCTAATTCTGTGCGCGCAGAAATTAGCGTTGGGGAACTCAGTTGTTGCAACTGGAGAGGGAGAAGAGAGGAGCCGAGTTGGCTCAGTGCTCTGGTGCAGGATGGATGAGGGGAATGGCACTCCTTATATAGTGACTCAGGTGCTCAGGATCGTTGAACCTGGACACCATCAGAGTCATTTAGGTGATGCGGTTATGGCCATTAATTACAGATTTAATTGCACGTTTAATTGCACGATTAATTGCTGTCAACGGCAAAATAGCCATCACATCGCACCGCGCCGCACCGCACCGCACCTGCACGTCACGTTCGGCTGCGCACGCGCACCGCCCGGCCGGCCGCGCCGCGCCGCGCCGCGCCTCGCCTCGCCTCGGCCACGGCCACGGCCCGGCCCGGCCCGGCGCGGCGCGGCGAGGCGAGCGAGCGCGCGCGCGCGTGTGGTTCACCGTCCTCCTCTTACCGGCTTCACAAGTGGTGTACACGAAGTCCACCTTTTAAGTCGGTTGAGATCCTCCTCAATTCCCGGTACGGAATTAAGCATTGATTCCCTAGCATTAATAGTGGGCTTTAAATTCTTTTAATGCTTTAGAATGAATGGGCCAAGCCCATTACTCCAACAATCCCCACCAAGAAATTCAAGCCACACTAGAAATACCCTCATTCCCTCATTGATATACCAGTATTCGACAGAGACTGTTAAGTTGAACTTCCATCTAGGACAAAGGCTACACTTATTCACAACTGTGCAATGGACTATGCCTTGAATTGCCAGTTTTGTGCAAACAAGTTTGACCAGAGCCCTACACTGGTACTAGGCTGCAAAAGCATCCCCGCGGTTTGGAGCTTATAAGTCATACTCCAGGCCCTTCATGAGTTTCTAGAGAATACCCAATTCTCATAGACCATGACCAGTGGTCAAACTCATATAGGTGTGTTCCTTTCAGATGTTCTGTAGGACAACATCTTTGTTTCAAGAAAACAACTCATTTGTTTAAAAGAAACCACCTGGCACACATTAAGGTATAGACCAACCTGCCATACAGATTAGAAGAGAAATGCACCTTATACACGGAATGAGCCCTTTTCACAAAAGTTCTCTTCTCACAGTCAGACTTTAGTTTGTTTCACCATCCTAATTCACGGGATCTCCGATCACATAGGACAGGTTTCCACTATAGAATGACTCACGTGGGTCTCAAGCCCAATTCCATAGATGCATTGTCTATCACATTTCGTGAAAGACCCTTTGTAAACTGATCTGCCAGATTTTTAGCCGTCTGAACATAGTCCAGGGCTATAACTCCGGAGTTTCTCAATTTTCTGACAGATTTCAACCGCCTTTTTACATGTCTAGATGACTTCATGTTATCCTTTGAACTATTCACCTTGACAATTACCGTTTGATTGTCACAGTTCATTAGGATTGCCGGTAACGGTTTTTCAACTATCGGCAAGTCCATAAGGAGCTCACGAAGCCACTCAGCCTCAACAGTGGCGGTATCTAATGCTGTGAGTTCTGCTTCCATAGTTGACCTCGTTAAGATGGTCTGCTTGCAAGACTTCCAGGAAACAGCTCCACCACCAAGTGTAAACACATATCCACTTGTGGCCTTTATCTCATCAGCATCAGAAATCCAATTTGAATCACTATACCCTTCTAGTACCCTTGGGTTCCCGGTGTAGTGAATTCCATAGTTCATTGTCCCCTTCAGATAGCGCATTACTCTTTCAAGAGCCTTCCAATGATCATCTCCCGGGTTTGGAACAAACCGGCTCAGTTTGCTTACAGCAAAAGAGATGTCAGGTCTTGTAGCGCTCGCTAAATACATTAATGAACCAATGATCTGAGAATATCTCAGCTGATCTCGCATTATCCTTTTGTTCTTTCTAAGAATTAAACTGGCATCATATGGTGTTGAGACAGGTTTATAGTCGTTATAACCAAAGCGACTTAACACCTTCTTCACATAGTGAGACTGTGTAAGAATCACCCCACCATTGATCTCTTTTACCAGTTTTATATTAAGGATAACATCAGCTTCTCCCAAATCCTTCATCTCAAAATTTTGAGATAAAAACTCTTTGACTTCCTTAATCACATTAAGGCTAGTGCCAAAGATCAGTATGTCATCCACATACAAGCACAAAATCACTCCTTCAGCCCCACCATAGCGATAGTACACACATCTGTCAGCTTCGTTCACAACAAAGCCGGCAGAGGTCAAAGTTCTATCAAACTTTTCATGCCACTGCTTAGGCGCTTGCTTGAGACCATATAAAGATTTTAACAACTTACAAACCATTCCTTCTTGACCCTTTGATACAAACCCATCCGGCTGATCCATATAGATCTCCTCTTCTAACTCTCCATTGAGGAAAGCCGTCTTAACGTCCATCTGATGAACGAGAAGACCATAAGAGGCTGCCAGGGAAAGTAACACTCGAATTGTGGTCAATCGGGCAACTGGTGAATAAGTGTCAAAGAAATCTTCTCCTTCTTTTTGGGTATAACCCTTGGCCACAAGCCTAGCCTTGTACTTTTCAATAGTACCATCTGGCCTAAGCTTTTTCTTGAATACCCCACTTGCATCCAACCGGTTTACATCCATAAGGACGTTCAACGACCTCCCAGGTTCCATTAGACATGATAGAATCCATCTCATTCCTTACTGCTTCCTTCCAATAGTCAGCATCAGGAGATGAATATGCCTCTTCAATGGTTCTGGGTGTATCATCTATGAGGTATACAATGAAATCATCACCAAAAGACTTTACAGTCCTTTGTCTCTTGCTCTTTCTCGGAGCATCATTGTTATCCTCCTCAGGATTTTCTACAAGTGTATGTTCATTGTGTTCTATCGGCTCAGCAGAGCCATCATCCTTGATGAACTCTTGCCTAGATGAACTTGTTTCATCTCTCATGGGAAAAATGTTTTCAAAAAATGTAGCATCTCTGGACTCCATTATAGTACCAACATGCATGTCAGGTACTCCAGATTTCACTATTAAAAATCTATATCCAACGCTGTGAATAGCATAACCTAGAAAGATACAATCCACAGTTTTAGGTCCAAGCTTACGTTTCTTGGTTATTGGCACACTCACTTTTGCCAAACAACCCCATGTACGTAAGTATGACAGTGTTGGCCTTTTCTTCTCCCATTCCTCGAATGGAGTTATCTCTTTATTCTTTGTAGGAACACGGTTTAGGACATGACATGCAGTCAATATAGCCTCACCCCACCATTCTTTGGAAAGTCCCGCTGTATCTAACATGGCGTTAACCAAATCCGTTAGAGTGCGGTTCTTTCTTTCGGCAACCCCATTTGACTGAGGTGAATAGGGAGGCGTCCTCTCATGAATAATACCATGTTCCTCGCAGAATAAAGTAAATAAATTTGAGAAATACTCGCCACCACGATCTGACCTAACTCTTTTGATCTTTCTCTCAAGTTGGTTTTCTACTTCAGCTTTATAGATTTTAAAATAGTGTAAAGCTTCATCTTTTGACTTCAACAAATAGATGTAACAAAATCTAGTACTATCATCAATCAAAGTCATGAAATATTTTTTACCACCTTTTGTCAACACTCCATTCATTTCGCACAAATCGGAATGAATTAATTCTAAGGGTGCCAAGCTTCTTGCCTCCGCGGTCTTATGAGGCTTACGAGTTTGTTTTGATTCAACACATACATGACACTTAGAATTTTTGACAAAAGTGAACTTTGGAATTAAGCTCAAATTAGCTAAGCGCATCATACAACCAAAATTAACGTGACAAAGCCTCGAATGCCAAACATTTGTTTCATCAACGTTAATAACATTGTATGCAATTTTATTACAAACATCTGACAAAGAAAGACGGAACAAACCTCCGCTTTCATAACCTTTTCCAACAAAAGTACCAAACTTAGACAAGATACATTTATTGGACTCAAAGACTAATTTGAAACCATCTCTACACAGTAGAGAGCCGCTGACTAAATTCTTCTTGATGGTGGGGACATGCTGCACGTTCTTCAGCTGCACGGTCTTCCCCGAAGTAAACTTCAGATTTACCGTACCAACACCAAGAACACGCGCATGTGATCCGTTCCCCATCAGCAAGGAGGAAGTCCCGCCGGTCTGGTAAGAAGAGAACAAAGAAGCATCAGCACAAACATGAATATTAGCACCAGTGTCAACCCACCACTCGGGTGAACCAAAGACTGAAAGAACAGTAGGTAATAAATTACCGTACCCCGAAGTTCCTCCAGGCTCGCTAATAACCATGTTGGCGGAGTTGTTGCCTTTGCGGTTCGGACACTTTGCAGCAAAGTGATCCGTACTAGCGCACGCATAGCAAACTCCCGTCTTTTTCTTCTTCTTAAAAGTGGTTGTCTTCTTAGTCTTTGGTTGGTTCTGCGGTGGCTTTTTCTTGTTCTTATGGGAGTTGTTCTTCTGAACAAGATTGGCACTTGAAGCACCAACAATTCCTTTCCCACGTATGTCCTTTGCTCTCGCCTTCTCCTCAACATCAAGAGTCCCTATGAGTCCATCTATTGTGAACTCCTGTCTCTTGTGTTTTAGAGAAGTAGCAAAATCCCTCCAAGAAGGTGGCAGCTTAGAGATTATACCTCCAGCCACAAACTTATTGGGTAACACACATGGGGACTCTTTGCTGCAATTTTTGAGATCTTTTGCCAGAGTATGTATTTCATGAGCCTGTTCCACTACAGAACGGTCTTCGACCATCCTGTACTCAAGGAACTGCTCCATGATATACAACTCACTCCCGACGTCAGATACTCCATATTGAGCCTCAAGAGCATCCCACAATGCTTTGCCAGTTGGCAGCCGGATATAAGAATCCACCAGGTTATCACCGAGAACACTAATGATCAAGCCTCGAAAGAGGATATCAGCCTCATCGAACGCACTCCCTTCCTCTGGAGAGAATTGTTCAGGCTTACCCTCTTTCACATGGATCACTCTCGATAGTGTTAACCACAGTATAAGCCGCTCTTGCCAACGTTTGTAATTTGAACCATCAAAAGGTGGTGGTTTGATTGATGCAGCAAACCTAGATACCGAAAGCCTATTAACACAATCAGGTTTTTGGATTGTTAGAAATTTAGGCAATTTCGGGCACAATTTAATTCCAAAATTAAATGTATAAACTAGCAATATTTCTATGACTTTAAGGAGTAAAATAAAACATGTGAACATGTTTATACTTATCACACATATAAGCATAAACAATATAAATAACCAAAGTTTCAGGGAGTACCCTGAAGCGGGGCCGTTGCCGGAGGCATTGGCTGCGCTGTTACCAACTGGAGTAGACATCTACTCGGTTGGCCTCAGTCGAAGTAGTCGAACTAAATCGGTGCAGGAAGAAGTTCGCAGTGCAGTCCCGCGAACGGTCACCAAGATGTAGTCGACGTAGTCGTTCGGCCACCAGAATGTAGTCGACGTAGTCGTTCGGCTCGTCCACCAGGAAGTAGTCGTTCAATCGGGCAAAGCCTTAGTATTTTTGAGCAGTCACGCTAAAGCGTTACCCAAAAACCTGATTGCCCGCCTATCCCGTGCAGGATCTCAAGGCGAGCAAGGT
The DNA here is from genome assembly GCF_016808335.1 of Panicum virgatum. Taxonomy (NCBI): domain Eukaryota; kingdom Viridiplantae; phylum Streptophyta; class Magnoliopsida; order Poales; family Poaceae; genus Panicum; species Panicum virgatum. The sequence goes on from NC_053152.1 coordinate 797,324, forward strand.
TTCGGAGGCCTGCTCACGCTAATTCTGTGCGCGCAGAAATTAGCGTTGGGGAACTCAGTTGTTGCAACTGGAGAGGGAGAAGAGAGGAGCCGAGTTGCCTCAGTTCTCTGGTGCAGGATGGATGAGGGGAATGGCACTCCTTATATAGTGACTCAGGTGCTCAGGATCGTTGAACCTGGACACCATCAGAGTCATTTAGGTGATGCGGTTATGGCCATTAATTACAGATTTAATTGCACGTTTAATTGCACGATTAATTGCTGTCAACGGCAAAATAGCCATCACATCGCACCGCGCCACGCCGCACCGCACGTCCGGCCGCGCACGCGCACCGCCCGCCCAGCCGGCCGGCCGCGCCGCGCCTCGCCTCGGCCACGGCCACGGCCACGGCCCGGCCCGGCCCGGCGCGGCGCGGCGAGGCGAGCGAGCGCGCGCGCGCGTGTGGTTCACCGTCCTCCTCTTACCGGCTTCACAAGTGGTGTACACGAAGTCCACCTTTTAAGTCGGTTGAGATCCTCCTCAATTCCCGGTACGGAATTAAGCATTGATTCCCTAGCATTAATAGTGGGCTTTAAATTCTTTTAATGCTTTAGAATGAATGGGCCAAGCCCATTACTCCAACAATCCCCACCAAGAAATTCAAGCCACACTAGAAATACCCTCATTCCCTCATTGATATACCAGTATTCGACAAAGACTGTTAAGTTGAACTTCCATCTAGGACAAAGGCTACACTTATTCACAACTGTGCAATGGACTATGCCTTGAATTGCCAGTTTTGTGCAAACAAGTTTGACCAGAGCCCTACACTGGTACTAGGCTGCAAAAGCATCCCCGCGGTTTGGAGCTTATAAGTCATACTCCAGGCCCTTCATGAGTTTCTAGAGAATACCCAATTCTCATAGACCATGACCAGTGGTCAAACTCATATAGGTGTGTTCCTTTCAGATGTTCTGTAGGACAACATCTTTGTTTCAAGAAAACAACTCATTTGTTTAAAAGAAACCACCTGGCACACATTAAGGTATAGACCAACCTGCCATACAGATTAGAAGAGAAATGCACCTTATACACGGAATGAGCCCTTTTCACAAAGGTTCTCTTCTCACAGTCAGACTTTAGTTTGTTTCACCATCCTAATTCACGGGATCTCCGATCACATAGGACAGGTTTCCACTATAGAATGACTCACGTGGGTCTCAAGCCCAATTCCATAGATGCATTGTCTATCACATTTCGTGAAAGACCCTTTGTAAACTGATCTGCCAGATTTTTAGCCGTCTGAACATAGTCCAGGGCTATAACTCCGGAGTTTCTCAATTTTCTGACAGATTTCAACCGCCTTTTTACATGTCTAGATGACTTCATGTTATCCTTTGAACTATTCACCTTGACAATTACCGTTTGATTGTCACAGTTCATTAGGATTGCCGGTAACGGTTTTTCAACTATCGGCAAGTCCATAAGGAGCTCACGAAGCCACTCAGCCTCAACAGTGGCGGTATCTAATGCTGTGAGTTCTGCTTCCATAGTTGACCTCGTTAAGATGGTCTGCTTGCAAGACTTCCAGGAAACAGCTCCACCACCAAGTGTAAACACATATCCACTTGTGGCCTTTATCTCATCAGCATCAGAAATCCAATTTGAATCACTATACCCTTCTAGTACCCTTGGGTTCCCGGTGTAGTGAATTCCATAGTTCATTGTCCCCTTCAGATAGTGCATTACTCTTTCAAGAGCCTTCCAATGATCATCTCCCGGGTTTGAAACAAACCGGCTCAGTTTGCTTACAGCAAAAGAGATGTCAGGTCTTGTAGCGCTCGCTAAATACATTAATGAACCAATGATCTGAGAATATCTCAGCTGATCTCGCATTATCCTTTTGTTCTTTCTAAGAATTAAACTGGCATCATATGGTGTTGAGACAGGTTTATAGTCGTTATAACCAAAGCGACTTAACACCTTCTTCACATAGTGAGACTGTGTAAGAATCACCCCACCATTGATCTCTTTTACCAGTTTTATATTAAGGATAACATCAGCTTCTCCCAGATCCTTCATCTCAAAATTTTGAGATAAAAACTCTTTGACTTCCTTAATCACATTAAGGCTAGTGCCAAAGATCAGTATGTCATCCACATACAAGCACAAAATCACTCCTTCAGCCCCACCATAGCGATAGTACACACATCTGTCAGCTTCGTTCACAACAAAGCCGGCAGAGGTCAAAGTTCTATCAAACTTTTCATGCCACTGCTTAGGCGCTTGCTTGAGACCATATAAAGATTTTAACAACTTACAAACCATTCCTTCTTGACCCTTTGATACAAACCCATCCGGCTGATCCATATAGATCTCCTCTTCTAACTCTCCATTGAGGAAAGCCGTCTTAACGTCCATCTGATGAACGAGAAGACCATAAGAGGCTGCCAGGGAAAGTAACACTCGAATTGTGGTCAATCGGGCAACTGGTGAATAAGTGTCAAAGAAATCTTCTCCTTCTTTTTGGGTATAACCCTTGGCCACAAGCCTAGCCTTGTACTTTTCAATAGTACCATCTGGCCTAAGCTTTTTCTTGAATACCCCACTTGCATCCAACCGGTTTACATCCATAAGGACGTTCAACGACCTCCCAGGTTCCATTAGACATGATAGAATCCATCTCATTCCTTACTGCTTCCTTCCAATAGTCAGCATCAGGAGATGAATATGCCTCTTCAATGGTTCTGGGTGTATCATCTATGAGGTATACAATGAAATCATCACCAAAAGACTTTACAGTCCTTTGTCTCTTGCTCTTTCTCGGAGCATCATTGTTATCCTCCTCAGGATTTTCTACAAGTGTATGTTCATTGTGTTCTATCGGCTCAGCAGAGCCATCATCCTTGATGAACTCTTGCCTAGATGAACTTGTTTCATCTCTCATGGGAAAAATGTTTTCAAAAAATGTAGCATCTCTGGACTCCATTATAGTACCAACATGCATGTCAGGTACTCCAGATTTCACTATTAAAAATCTATATCCAACGCTGTGAATAGCATAACCTAGAAAGATACAATCCACAGTTTTAGGTCCAAGCTTACGTTTCTTGGTTATTGGCACACTCACTTTTGCCAAACAACCCCATGTACGTAAGTATGACAGTGTTGGCCTTTTCTTCTCCCATTCCTCGAATGGAGTTATCTCTTTATTCTTTGTAGGAACACGGTTTAGGACATGACATGCAGTCAATATAGCCTCACCCCACCATTCTTTGGAAAGTCCCGCTGTATCTAACATGGCGTTAACCAAATCCGTTAGAGTGCGGTTCTTTCTTTCGGCAACCCCATTTGACTGAGGTGAATAGGGAGGCGTCCTCTCATGAATAATACCATGTTCCTCGCAGAATAAAGTAAATAAATTTGAGAAATACTCGCCACCACGATCTGACCTAACTCTTTTGATCTTTCTCTCAAGTTGGTTTTCTACTTCAGCTTTATAGATTTTAAAATAGTGTAAAGCTTCATCTTTTGACTTCAACAAATAGATGTAACAAAATCTAGTACTATCATCAATCAAAGTCATGAAATATTTTTTACCACCTTTTGTCAACACTCCATTCATTTCGCACAAATCGGAATGAATTAATTCTAAGGGTGCCAAGCTTCTTGCCTCCGCGGTCTTATGAGGCTTACGAGTTTGTTTTGATTCAACACATACATGACACTTAGAATTTTTGACAAAAGTGAACTTTGGAATTAAGCTCAAATTAGCTAAGCGCATCATACAACCAAAATTAACGTGACAAAGCCTCGAATGCCAAACATTTGTTTCATCAACGTTAATAACATTGTATGCAATTTTATTACAAACATCTGACAAAGAAAGACGGAACAAACCTCCGCTTTCATAACCTTTTCCAACAAAAGTACCAAACTTAGACAAGATACATTTATTGGACTCAAAGACTAATTTGAAACCATCTCTACACAGTAGAGAGCCGCTGACTAAATTCTTCTTGATGGTGGGGACATGCTGCACGTTCTTCAGCTGCACGGTCTTCCCCGAAGTAAACTTCAGATTTACCGTACCAACACCAAGAACACGCGCATGTGATCCGTTCCCCATCAGCAAGGAGGAAGTCCCGCCGGTCTGGTAAGAAGAGAACAAAGAAGCATCAGCACAAACATGAATATTAGCACCAGTGTCAACCCACCACTCGGGTGAACCAAAGACTGAAAGAACAGTAGGTAATAAATTACCGTACCCCGAAGTTCCTCCAGGCTCGCTAATAACCATGTTGGCGGAGTTGTTGCCTTTGCGGTTCGGACACTTTGCAGCAAAGTGATCCGTACTAGCGCACGCATAGCAAACTCCCGTCTTTTTCTTCTTCTTAAAAGTGGTTGTCTTCTTAGTCTTTGGTTGGTTCTGCGGTGGCTTTTTCTTGTTCTTATGGGAGTTGTTCTTCTGAACAAGATTGGCACTTGAAGCACCAACAATTCCTTTCCCACGTATGTCCTTTGCTCTCGCCTTCTCCTCAACATCAAGAGTCCCTATGAGTCCATCTATTGTGAACTCCTGTCTCTTGTGTTTTAGAGAAGTAGCAAAATCCCTCCAAGAAGGTGGCAGCTTAGAGATTATACCTCCAGCCACAAACTTATTGGGTAACACACATGGGGACTCTTTGCTGCAATTTTTGAGATCTTTTGCCAGAGTATGTATTTCATGAGCCTGTTCCACTACAGAACGGTCTTCGACCATCCTGTACTCAAGGAACTGCTCCATGATATACAACTCACTCCCGACGTCAGATACTCCATATTGAGCCTCAAGAGCATCCCACAATGCTTTGCCAGTTGGCAGCCGGATATAAGAATCCACCAGGTTATCACCGAGAACACTAATGATCAAGCCTCGAAAGAGGATATCAGCCTCATCGAACGCACTCCCTTCCTCTGGAGAGAATTGTTCAGGCTTACCCTCTTTCACATGGATCACTCTCGATAGTGTTAACCACAGTATAAGCCGCTCTTGCCAACGTTTGTAATTTGAACCATCAAAAGGTGGTGGTTTGATTGATGCAGCAAACCTAGATACCGAAAGCCTATTAACACAATCAGGTTTTTGGATTGTTAGAAATTTAGGCAATTTCGGGCACAATTTAATTCCAAAATTAAATGTATAAACTAGCAATATTTCTATGACTTTAAGGAGTAAAATAAAACATGTGAACATGTTTATACTTATCACACATATAAGCATAAACAATATAAATAACCAAAGTTTCAGGGAGTACCCTGAAGCGGGGCCGTTGCCGGAGGCATTGGCTGCGCTGTTACCAACTGGAGTAGACATCTACTCGGTTGGCCTCAGTCGAAGTAGTCGAACTAAATCGGTGCAGGAAGAAGTTCGCAGTGCAGTCCCGCGAACGGTCACCAAGATGTAGTCGACGTAGTCGTTCGGCCACCAGAATGTAGTCGACGTAGTCGTTCGGCTCGTCCACCAGGAAGTAGTCGTTCAATCGGGCAAAGCCTTAGTATTTTTGAGCAGTCACGCTAAAGCGTTACCCAAAAACCTGATTGCCCGCCTATCCCGTGCAGGATCTCAAGGCGAGCAAGGTTTCGGAGGCCTGCTCACGCTAATTCTGTGCGCGCAGAAATTAGCGTTGGGGAACTCAGTTGTTGCAACTGGAGAGGGAGAAGAGAGGAGCCGAGTTGCCTCAGTGCTCTGGTGCAGGATGGATGAGGGGAATGGCACTCCTTATATAGTGACTCAGGTGCTCAGGATCGTTGAACCTGGACACCATCAGAGTCATTTAGGTGATGCGGTTATGGCCATTAATTACAGATTTAATTGCACGTTTAATTGCACGATTAATTGCTGTCAACGGCAAAATAGCCATCACATCGCACCGCGCCACGCCGCACCGCACGTCCGGCCGCGCACGCGCACCGCCCGCCCGGCCGGCCGGCCGCGCCGCGCCTCGCCTCGGCCACGGCCACGGCCACGGCCCGGCCCGGCCCGGCGCGGCGCGGCGAGGCGAGCGAGCGCGCGCGCGCGTGTGGTTCACCGTCCTCCTCTTACCGGCTTCACAAGTGGTGTACACGAAGTCCACCTTTTAAGTCGGTTGAGATCCTCCTCAATTCCCGGTACGGAATTAAGCATTGATTCCCTAGCATTAATAGTGGGCTTTAAATTCTTTTAATGCTTTAGAATGAATGGGCCAAGCCCATTACTCCAACAATCCCCACCAAGAAATTCAAGCCACACTAGAAATACCCTCATTCCCTCATTGATATACCAGTATTCGACAAAGACTGTTAAGTTGAACTTCCATCTAGGACAAAGGCTACACTTATTCACAACTGTGCAATGGACTATGCCTTGAATTGCCAGTTTTGTGCAAACAAGTTTGACCAGAGCCCTACACTGGTACTAGGCTGCAAAAGCATCCCCGCGGTTTGGAGCTTATAAGTCATACTCCAGGCCCTTCATGAGTTTCTAGAGAATACCCAATTCTCATAGACCATGACCAGTGGTCAAACTCATATAGGTGTGTTCCTTTCAGATGTTCTGTAGGACAACATCTTTGTTTCAAGAAAACAACTCATTTGTTTAAAAGAAACCACCTGGCACACATTAAGGTATAGACCAACCTGCCATACAGATTAGAAGAGAAATGCACCTTATACACGGAATGAGCCCTTTTCACAAAGGTTCTCTTCTCACAGTCAGACTTTAGTTTGTTTCACCATCCTAATTCACGGGATCTCCGATCACATAGGACAGGTTTCCACTATAGAATGACTCACGTGGGTCTCAAGCCCAATTCCATAGATGCATTGTCTATCACATTTCGTGAAAGACCCTTTGTAAACTGATCTGCCAGATTTTTAGCCGTCTGAACATAGTCCAGGGCTATAACTCCGGAGTTTCTCAATTTTCTGACAGATTTCAACCGCCTTTTTACATGTCTAGATGACTTCATGTTATCCTTTGAACTATTCACCTTGACAATTACCGTTTGATTGTCACAGTTCATTAGGATTGCCGGTAACGGTTTTTCAACTATCGGCAAGTCCATAAGGAGCTCACGAAGCCACTCAGCCTCAACAGTGGCGGTATCTAATGCTGTGAGTTCTGCTTCCATAGTTGACCTCGTTAAGATGGTCTGCTTGCAAGACTTCCAGGAAACAGCTCCACCACCAAGTGTAAACACATATCCACTTGTGGCCTTTATCTCATCAGCATCAGAAATCCAATTTGAATCACTATACCCTTCTAGTACCCTTGGGTTCCCGGTGTAGTGAATTCCATAGTTCATTGTCCCCTTCAGATAGTGCATTACTCTTTCAAGAGCCTTCCAATGATCATCTCCCGGGTTTGAAACAAACCGGCTCAGTTTGCTTACAGCAAAAGAGATGTCAGGTCTTGTAGCGCTCGCTAAATACATTAATGAACCAATGATCTGAGAATATCTCAGCTGATCTCGCATTATCCTTTTGTTCTTTCTAAGAATTAAACTGGCATCATATGGTGTTGAGACAGGTTTATAGTCGTTATAACCAAAGCGACTTAACACCTTCTTCACATAGTGAGACTGTGTAAGAATCACCCCACCATTGATCTCTTTTACCAGTTTTATATTAAGGATAACATCAGCTTCTCCCAGATCCTTCATCTCAAAATTTTGAGATAAAAACTCTTTGACTTCCTTAATCACATTAAGGCTAGTGCCAAAGATCAGTATGTCATCCACATACAAGCACAAAATCACTCCTTCAGCCCCACCATAGCGATAGTACACACATCTGTCAGCTTCGTTCACAACAAAGCCGGCAGAGGTCAAAGTTCTATCAAACTTTTCATGCCACTGCTTAGGCGCTTGCTTGAGACCATATAAAGATTTTAACAACTTACAAACCATTCCTTCTTGACCCTTTGATACAAACCCATCCGGCTGATCCATATAGATCTCCTCTTCTAACTCTCCATTGAGGAAAGCCGTCTTAACGTCCATCTGATGAACGAGAAGACCATAAGAGGCTGCCAGGGAAAGTAACACTCGAATTGTGGTCAATCGGGCAACTGGTGAATAAGTGTCAAAGAAATCTTCTCCTTCTTTTTGGGTATAACCCTTGGCCACAAGCCTAGCCTTGTACTTTTCAATAGTACCATCTGGCCTAAGCTTTTTCTTGAATACCCCACTTGCATCCAACCGGTTTACATCCATAAGGACGTTCAACGACCTCCCAGGTTCCATTAGACATGATAGAATCCATCTCATTCCTTACTGCTTCCTTCCAATAGTCAGCATCAGGAGATGAATATGCCTCTTCAATGGTTCTGGGTGTATCATCTATGAGGTATACAATGAAATCATCACCAAAAGACTTTACAGTCCTTTGTCTCTTGCTCTTTCTCGGAGCATCATTGTTATCCTCCTCAGGATTTTCTACAAGTGTATGTTCATTGTGTTCTATCGGCTCAGCAGAGCCATCATCCTTGATGAACTCTTGCCTAGATGAACTTGTTTCATCTCTCATGGGAAAAATGTTTTCAAAAAATGTAGCATCTCTGGACTCCATTATAGTACCAACATGCATGTCAGGTACTCCAGATTTCACTATTAAAAATCTATATCCAACGCTGTGAATAGCATAACCTAGAAAGATACAATCCACAGTTTTAGGTCCAAGCTTACGTTTCTTGGTTATTGGCACACTCACTTTTGCCAAACAACCCCATGTACGTAAGTATGACAGTGTTGGCCTTTTCTTCTCCCATTCCTCGAATGGAGTTATCTCTTTATTCTTTGTAGGAACACGGTTTAGGACATGACATGCAGTCAATATAGCCTCACCCCACCATTCTTTGGAAAGTCCCGCTGTATCTAACATGGCGTTAACCAAATCCGTTAGAGTGCGGTTCTTTCTTTCGGCAACCCCATTTGACTGAGGTGAATAGGGAGGCGTCCTCTCATGAATAATACCATGTTCCTCGCAGAATAAAGTAAATAAATTTGAGAAATACTCGCCACCACGATCTGACCTAACTCTTTTGATCTTTCTCTCAAGTTGGTTTTCTACTTCAGCTTTATAGATTTTAAAATAGTGTAAAGCTTCATCTTTTGACTTCAACAAATAGATGTAACAAAATCTAGTACTATCATCAATCAAAGTCATGAAATATTTTTTACCACCTTTTGTCAACACTCCATTCATTTCGCACAAATCGGAATGAATTAATTCTAAGGGTGCCAAGCTTCTTGCCTCCGCGGTCTTATGAGGCTTACGAGTTTGTTTTGATTCAACACATACATGACACTTAGAATTTTTGACAAAAGTGAACTTTGGAATTAAGCTCAAATTAGCTAAGCGCATCATACAACCAAAATTAACGTGACAAAGCCTCGAATGCCAAACATTTGTTTCATCAACGTTAATAACATTGTATGCAATTTTATTACAAACATCTGACAAAGAAAGACGGAACAAACCTCCGCTTTCATAACCTTTTCCAACAAAAGTACCAAACTTAGACAAGATACATTTATTGGACTCAAAGACTAATTTGAAACCATCTCTACACAGTAGAGAGCCGCTGACTAAATTCTTCTTGATGGTGGGGACATGCTGCACGTTCTTCAGCTGCACGGTCTTCCCCGAAGTAAACTTCAGATTTACCGTACCAACACCAAGAACACGCGCATGTGATCCGTTCCCCATCAGCAAGGAGGAAGTCCCGCCGGTCTGGTAAGAAGAGAACAAAGAAGCATCAGCACAAACATGAATATTAGCACCAGTGTCAACCCACCACTCGGGTGAACCAAAGACTGAAAGAACAGTAGGTAATAAATTACCGTACCCCGAAGTTCCTCCAGGCTCGCTAATAACCATGTTGGCGGAGTTGTTGCCTTTGCGGTTCGGACACTTTGCAGCAAAGTGATCCGTACTAGCGCACGCATAGCAAACTCCCGTCTTTTTCTTCTTCTTAAAAGTGGTTGTCTTCTTAGTCTTTGGTTGGTTCTGCGGTGGCTTTTTCTTGTTCTTATGGGAGTTGTTCTTCTGAACAAGATTGGCACTTGAAGCACCAACAATTCCTTTCCCACGTATGTCCTTTGCTCTCGCCTTCTCCTCAACATCAAGAGTCCCTATGAGTCCATCTATTGTGAACTCCTGTCTCTTGTGTTTTAGAGAAGTAGCAAAATCCCTCCAAGAAGGTGGCAGCTTAGAGATTATACCTCCAGCCACAAACTTATTGGGTAACACACATGGGGACTCTTTGCTGCAATTTTTGAGATCTTTTGCCAGAGTATGTATTTCATGAGCCTGTTCCACTACAGAACGGTCTTCGACCATCCTGTACTCAAGGAACTGCTCCATGATATACAACTCACTCCCGACGTCAGATACTCCATATTGAGCCTCAAGAGCATCCCACAATGCTTTGCCAGTTGGCAGCCGGATATAAGAATCCACCAGGTTATCACCGAGAACACTAATGATCAAGCCTCGAAAGAGGATATCAGCCTCATCGAACGCACTCCCTTCCTCTGGAGAGAATTGTTCAGGCTTACCCTCTTTCACATGGATCACTCTCGATAGTGTTAACCACAGTATAAGCCGCTCTTGCCAACGTTTGTAATTTGAACCATCAAAAGGTGGTGGTTTGATTGATGCAGCAAACCTAGATACCGAAAGCCTATTAACACAATCAGGTTTTTGGATTGTTAGAAATTTAGGCAATTTCGGGCACAATTTAATTCCAAAATTAAATGTATAAACTAGCAATATTTCTATGACTTTAAGGAGTAAAATAAAACATGTGAACATGTTTATACTTATCACACATATAAGCATAAACAATATAAATAACCAAAGTTTCAGGGAGTACCCTGAAGCGGGGCCGTTGCCGGAGGCATTGGCTGCGCTGTTACCAACTGGAGTAGACATCTACTCGGTTGGCCTCAGTCGAAGTAGTCGAACTAAATCGGTGCAGGAAGAAGTTCGCAGTGCAGTCCCGCGAACGGTCACCAAGATGTAGTCGACGTAGTCGTTCGGCCACCAGAATGTAGTCGACGTAGTCGTTCGGCTCGTCCACCAGGAAGTAGTCGTTCAATCGGGCAAAGCCTTAGTATTTTTGAGCAGTCACGCTAAAGCGTTACCCAAAAACCTGATTGCCCGCCTATCCCGTGCAGGATCTCAAGGCGAGCAAGGTTTCGGAGGCCTGCTCACGCTAATTCTGTGCGCGCAGAAATTAGCGTTGGGGAACTCAGTTGTTGCAACTGGAGAGGGAGAAGAGAGGAGCCGAGTTGCCTCAGTGCTCTGGTGCAGGATGGATGAGGGGAATGGCACTCCTTATATAGTGACTCAGGTGCTCAGGATCGTTGAACCTGGACACCATCAGAGTCATTTAGGTGATGCGGTTATGGCCATTAATTACAGATTTAATTGCACGATTAATTGCTGTCAACGGCAAAATAGCCATCATCACATCGCACCGGCCGCGCCTCGCCTCGGCCACGGCCACGGCCCGGCCCGGCGCGGCGCGGCGAGCGAGCGCGCATGCGCGTGTGGTTCACCGTCCTCCTCTTACCGGCTTCACAAGTGGTGTACACGAAGTCCACCTTTTAAGTCGGTTGAGATCCTCCTCAATTCCCGGTACGGAATTAAGCATTGATTCCCTAGCATTAATAGTGGGCTTTAAATTCTTTTAATGCTTTAGAATGAATGGGCCAAGCCCATTACTCCAACATGTAATTCCTTTAAATAATGAATAATGAATGTATCACTTGTTGCTTCCATCATCTTTTTTTGTATGTCTAATATAATTAATATGCATGCGAGAATATAATGTACTATTACTTGTGATGTCAGGGTAAGCACGCCTCGTTCCATGCATGCATGTATTGTCCTCCCTGCTCTCAACACAGGATCGATCGCTCCAACTTAGTTTGCCGGCCCAAAGCCAACTGCGTACCTGTTTCTCTACCAAAACTTTGGTTGAGAACAACTGAATAAGCAACGCAGCTATACATATTAGGTTGTTGCATTGGTACTAGAACTGGTTAGGTTTAGATTCAGATGTGCGGTCGCAACATCCCCACGAGCTGTTGGTAATGAAACTTGATGTATTATTAGTGCTCAAACTCAAAACTGAAATCATCATGCACTGTTGCCTGGGTTGGAAGGATAACCAAACCACCACACCTGCAACCTACACAGAAAAATTAATATACTACAGGTTCACCATCGTATGGAATTATGAACAATGAGATAGAACTGATGTTCTTCGCAAGACAAATTACCAGAAAAACCAGGATTCTTTCGAGCATAGTTTTTTTTTTATACTACCTCTGAGCATAGGTTGTTGTCTCCAGTCTGCCAAACACCCAACAACTGAGGTGGAGTAAAGTCGCCACATCCGGCATGTAGCATTAAACTCATTTTGACTATGTAACACTACTACTACATAAAGGTCTCTATAGCTAACTACTCCAGTCATCATCAGTCACAAGGTTATCAGGTTGGATTCAGAATGATTCTCCCATCGTTGTCGCGTTGAAAAATTATATTTCGCATGTCTGCAAGTTTGCTGCGAAGTTCCACATGGGTCCCTAAACTCTCAAATCGTGTATCTAGGTCCCTAAACTCTGTTAATTAGTTCATCGGAGGTCCCAAACGCGTCATGTGAGCTTCCCACGTTGACGTGGCATGCCACGTGGCACCACACTGGACAATATTTACAAAAAGAACCCCTACATTGATTATCTTCTGCTATTTGATCCTTTCTCTCTCCCCCATCACTAATCTCTCTCTCTCTCTCCCGCATTCTCATAGTGTCCGAGCTGCCGGGCCTTGCCCGCGTGGCAGCGGGGGAGCTCAACGGCCCTGCTGTGCGTGGAGCTCACACCGCTTGCAGCTTGCGCACGCCGCCGCGCCTCCCTACCGGTGGCCACATCGCGCGGAGGCCCTCACCGCGACGAGGGAGGATGAGAGAGGAGGCGGACAGAGTAGGGCCGCGAGGGAGGAGGAAGGAGCAGGGCAAGGCGGGGCGAAGCGAGGCAGCTGCGAGGGAGGAGAGCCGTCCGCACGGGAGGGAGGTCCCCGGCGTCGGATCTGGCCACTGGAGAGCGAGGGAGGAGGAGGGATGGGGACGCCGGTTGGCTCCGCCGCCGCGCCATGGCCTCCACCACCACCACGCCATGGATGCCTCCGCGTCATGGCCTCCGCTGCTGTCGCGCAGGCCTCCACCACAAAGTCACCGCCGTTGCCTTGCCCGCATCTTGCGTAGGCCGCCGCCACCGCGCCTCCCCGGCGGCAGCCGCCGCACAGGCTCGAGGGCCGCCGCCGACCGCGCCGAATCTGCTTGAGGGGCACCACCAAACGCGTCGGGGAGAGCCGAGCTCGAGCGCCGCCGACCGCGCCGGGGAGAGCCGAGCTCGAGCACTACCGTCCGCACCGGGGAGAGCCGAGCTCGAGCATCGCCGTCCGCACTGGGGAGGGCTGAGCTCGATGCCGCCGAAGGTTGGGAGGATGGGTGCGCGGCGAAAGTCGACGCTGGAGGCCCGTGCTCGCCCAAGCCGCCACCATCCGCACATGAGCTAGTGCCGCCGCCAGCGGAGGAAGGAGATGGAGGAGGCTGGGGAGGGGAGGATCCTGCCACCCCATGGATCTGATGAGGCAGGGAGGGAGGGCGGTGGGCTGCCACCGCCTAGATTCGGCGAGGAGGGAGGGCAGAGGGCTGGCGAGGGAAGAGGGGCACCGGCGAGGTCGAGCAGAGGGCCGGCGAGGGGGCTTAGGAACGGAGCGCTGTCCGACCCCTCTCCTTCCCTTCCGCCGCCGGCCTGGCCCCTAGGCCGCTCGAAGCGCCGGCTCGAGGAGGAGGCGGAGGGGGTGCAGGAGGAGGCCAAGAGGGAGGGTGCGGAAGGAGGGGATGGGAGCCAGTGGTGGAGAAGGCTGATGTGTGTGTGTGTGTGTGAGAGAGAGAGAGAGAGAGAGAGAGGAGGGTGTAAAGCGGGCGTGTGGCCGGCGGCGGCAGCTCGGCCACTGCAAGATCATGGGGGAGAGAGAGAGATTAGTGAAGAGGAGAGAAAGAAAGGATCAAATAGCATAAGATAATCAATGTAGGGTTTTTTTTGTAAATATTGTCCAGCGTGGCTCCATGTGGCATGCCACATCAGCGTGGGAAGCTCATGTGGTGCGTTTGGGACCTCCCATGAACCACTTAATAGAGTTTAGGGACCCAGATGAATGATTTGAGAGTTTAGGGACCTATGCGGAACTCCGTGACAAGTTTGTCCCCGACTTGGGAGAAATAAATTAAGGACAACTTTTTAAGTGGACTCCGAAACAGATATACATTATTTGTCCACGACTGTTTTTAATTGTTTTTCACATCAATATATATATATATATATATATATATATTGTTTTTTGCTGGATTAGGTCCGATCGATGGCTCAAGTTTGCTATTTTGGTAGGCAGCTCTCTCTGTTCTCTTCTCGTCTGCTTTTGTTATATTTGTTTTATCCTTATAAAAAAAAAGCAGAGAGGGAAGAAAGGAGTAACGGGTTCCACACAAATGGCTCTATCCATACAAAATGCACATTTGGTATGCAGCAGCACCATAAGTGCCAGCGACAAATTAGAATAAGTTCAATTTTGAAAGCAGGTGGTTATTCCCTCTGATCCCAAGTATAATAAGTTTATTAATAATATTGGAGTATGCATGATGACTAGGGATTTTTTTTTTTTGCTAATGGATAGGTAAAGGTACAAATAAACGTGACTGAATATAACGGTGAATAGACTTGGGAGAAATAAATTAAGGACAACTTTTTAAGTGGACTCCGAAACAGATGATCATTATAAAAGTGAAGCAATGAATACACGAATGAAATGCATGCATGCTGACCAATTCATCACCGTATATATACTAACACACGTAGTGTACTTAAATCTCAATCCATCTTAACTACTAATAATCCAAAACCTTGGTAGCTAGCTGCTGAAATATTGACAGACCCTAACCCTAAACCCTAAGCTACTACTATCTAATAGTGGACCCTAACCCTAATATAAGCATGCTAGCTGCTAGTAACTACCACGAAGACTCGATCCCTAAGAAATCCTCAATGGGTCCTTCCAGTTGTTCCATGACAGACTCCCAGCCAGACTGCGACGGGTGGATGTAGTCCCAGAAGAAGACGCTGCCGGGGTTGGCACAGATGCGGAACAGCGCTCTGCCGCTGCGGTCCTCCTGGCCGCAGTACCCATTGGGGTCAGGGTTCTTGCAGCACGGACCTACATTGGGTTGCGCCCTGTTGCTGAAGATGCTGTAGAGGTCGAGCAGGAGGACATCTTGTGATGATGATTCGAGCTTGTTCCTGAGCGCGCTGTTGTGCATGGAGGCCAGCGTGTTGCCGTGGCTGTCGCAGTTTCTGTAGTTGCTGCCCACGGACAGCCATGGCATGCAGCCCAGCGCGGGGAGCAGGTTCACCAGCACCTTGCTCACGCCCAGGTCCTGTAGCTGCCTCACGGCGGCGGCGATCTCGTCAGTCACCTGTCCGGTCAAGGCCCTCATCTGCATATATACGTAGATTTATATATATAATTCTCATCAGATCTATCTTATATATATATATATATATATATATATATATATATATATATGCAGTGCATGGTTGGTAATAATAAGGTAGCAACTCACGTCGTTGGAGCTTGTCTCGAAGGTGAAGGTGATGATCCCACTGTAGTCGTGCCCGGCGGAGACGGCGACGAGCGCCACCGACTGCTCCAGGTCCCGAGCCTCCACGATCCCGCTGTTCACCAGGCTCGCAAGCTGGTCCACCTGCCTGCGGAGCGAGGTCGCCTCCCCGTCGAACACGCCGGAGCCCGCCACGGCGAAATTGACGCCGGACGGGTCCACCCGGTTTGCCCTCTGGAGCCTGCTTGGCGGAGGGGACTCGTCGCCACCAAGGATCTTAGCTGCATGCATGCAAACATGTGTATAATCCAATAATCCAATTAATAATAATAATAATAATAATAATAATAATAATAATAATAATAATAATAATAATAATAATAATAATAATAATGCAACGACGATGAGGATCTAAGATCAAACTTTCACATTTTCCATTCTGAAATGTTCCCTGTACTAGAATAATATAATAAATAGTGATCTTAGCTGCATGCATGCAAACATGTGTATAATCCAATAATCCAATTAATAATAATAATGCAACGACGATGAGGATCTATCGATCAGCAGATAGATCAGATGCATGCATGACCTCTGAAATTAATTTGATTTGATTCGAGAGAACGAACGAACGAACGAAGAAGCCGGTAGCTAGCTAGCTTACCCAGGATATCTGATTGAGATGCCGTATGGGTAGGACGGTTGCCGTGGGCCGAGTCCGAGATGCCGTATGGGTAGAACCATGCACGCGACATCACCGGCGTCCACTAACGAGTCGTGGAACACGAACAGCTTGTAGTCCTTATTGCTCCGACGTTCGCGGTGGCGACGGCCCTCCGCTTGATCAAAACCACCTGCTACCAGCCGCAACAGCAAATTAATGATATTTAAAACGTTGCATGCATATACGTACCATTAACAAGGAGAAGTAGGAACAAGCAGGTGGTGAAGCGACGAAGCTTATCATCGTGGTCGTCGCCCAATGCAAAGCAGACGACGAAGCTTTTTAGATGTTGGCAACCGAGGCGTGCAGGGCGTCTGTATTTATAGGCCCGGCTGGAAACGCATGCAACATGCATGAGAACAAGC
The DNA here is from genome assembly GCF_016808335.1 of Panicum virgatum. Classification (NCBI taxonomy): domain Eukaryota; kingdom Viridiplantae; phylum Streptophyta; class Magnoliopsida; order Poales; family Poaceae; genus Panicum; species Panicum virgatum. The sequence continues at coordinate 814,104 of NC_053152.1, forward strand.
ACCTTCCTATACGACTTGATGATGATCCATAGAGTAGTCCCAGCCCCGCCGGCCGCCGGCCGCCGGCCTCTGCATAGTTTAATACTTCCTCCGTTCCAAATTATAGGTCGTTTTGGCAAATCTAAATATATAATTTTTTTGTCATACATCTAGATATAGTGTTTATCTAGATGCATAACGAAAATTATACATCTAGATTGGCCAAAATGACCTACAATTTAGAACGGAAGGAATATATGATTATTTATCAACAAAAAAACAGAATCGAAAGTTACGACCACCACACCCTTGTTTAATTTCATTTTTTTCCAAATAAAGCCTGTTTAATTAATTTCATTTGACGGGCAAGTAACATTCAAAATCCGTGCAACTTAACCGGCCGCCAGCGTCCTCAATCTCCAAGCGAGACAGTTGGACTTCAATACGTACGTGCTGCAGCTGGGCTTCTTTCACATTCCATGTGTGTACTCTACCACGCAGCGACATGCATAGTTTATTTACTACGATAGAATCATTTAAAATTTGCAATGATTTTTTTGGAAAATGGAAGCTTTATTGATTTTAGACAATTACATCAAGATGATACAATCATTCTAAGATCCAACCCGGCCTCTGCATAACTAGAATCCATACAGCCTAAAAAGTAAAAGGAACAAAAGAGCGACATGACAAAAAATCATGTCGTAGCAAACTACAACATACAACTTCATCTTTAGCTCCTTGCCTCCTTCAAAACCATAGCAACACCTGGACTTCGAATAAGGCTCCCAAGACAACGCCACCAACGTGGAAACAGTACGCGCACACACCGCCATTGCAGTGACCGAACCAATTAAGGTCAGATCATAGGTTTTCACCCTAGATAGCAATTCTTCATAATCCAAACAATACCTTCAGCAAGGCCATTGCCAGGTACAACAAGTTAAGATCAGCTCTTGGAATTTCTTCATAGCACCGAAGAATTAGTACCAAACAAGTACCACATAGACAAAGTCACCTGGTACTGCTCCCCTTCTTACCAAGCCAATGCTACCAAACAGACCAGACTTGGCCCCTTCAAACAACCACGAACTCCAAGTCTAGCAAACCATATATAGCCTCGTCTGCCATGAATATCATGCTACAAAGTGGCCAATATAGATATGTGCATATATAGTCCACCGGAATGAAGTGCAGATGGAACCCGTCTTCGGAGTGAGAGAATTCCTAGATTGAAGCCAAGATGACACAAGCCAATGGAACTGTGTGGAAGACACAAACGAAAATAGGATGAAGATGTCGTCACCAGAAGTAGTCGCGAAACCCGGAGCTAGCCTCCGTCATCGAAGCCGGAGGCCCTCACGACGAGGAACCCACTTCCTCCCCCAGATCCGGCTCAGCATGGCGGCCACCCGTCGCCGCGGAACCGCAACAGCGGGGTGGCCTACGTGATACACTTTGCTTTGAAGAGGAATCTGTTGTTCAGGATCGGCTATAGTGAGGGGATTACAGCACTCCAGCAGTGGCTATTAATCTACATCCTCGGTGGTTTGCCGTTTGATATTGTTGACTTCTTTATCTCTAAGCTTGAGGATGTGATTATGGAGGGGCTGACGTCGAGCAGGAGACAGCCGTACGCTCACTGGATTAGTTGGATCCTCACTCAGCTTGACCAGGGTGCTATGATGCACAACCTGGAGAGCTCGACCACTTCGTTCAAGGACTACTCACCTACTTCTCCAAATGATGGTCGCAGAGGAGCTCGTGGTCAGCGCAGAGCCGAGCAGAGACTCCGAGAACAGGCTCAGACAGAGGCAGCAGCCGCTGAGGACCCTTTTGCAGCCGCCGAAGCTTCACTTGCAGCTGCAGAGGCCCAGCTTCCACACTTCCTAGCCACAGACTCAGAGGACTCCGAGGACGACGAGGACTACACTCCTACTGTTCCCGTTCGATGAGCAACTCACGACGACGAGGCCGGTACGTCAGGGGCAGGAGCACCACGTCACGACCTTAGGCCCCCGACATCGCCTCCAGTTACAGTGGCTCAGGTTGCAGTGCTAGACATGCTATAGCTCAGATTCTACAGACTCTCACAGAGCAGCAGCGTAGCTTTGCTGAGCAGCAGGACAGACAGGCAGCCACTCAGGCTCGACTCTTGGCCGAGCAGGCTCGTCAGGCAGAGGCCAGGCACTTATGTTTCAGGAGATGAGGCAGCACTAGGAGGCAATCCGACTACAGCTCTTCTAGCAGCAGTAGCAGCAGTTACAGTACTTCTCAGGCTGTTTCGGAGCACTCTACAGTCACGTTGGACTTGCCCCACCTCCTCCAGCTCCTCTCCTTCCGTCGGACCGAGCAGCTCCTACTGGTCCAGCTGCCAGCCTGCCCCAGACACCCTTGGCCTTGTTTCTGATGTCGCCACTTCTACACCCAGGGGTGTTTGGGTACCCTCAGCAGACGCCGATGACACCGGAGCAGCGGAGACAGTTTCTTGACCAGCAGAGACAGTTTCAGGACTTCCAGCAGCTCAGCACAGCTCAGTCTCGACCTCCTGCTACTGTCAGCTCCACTCTACCAGTTGAGGCACTTTAGTTTGACAGCACGTCACCGTCACCGCTTCGACCTTCTCCTGTTTGTGCCTCGGTGGAGTCCTCGCTTCTCACGTCGCTTGCGGCTTCGGTCGCTCCTCAGACGGACTCCACGATCGTCACCACAGAGGCAGCTGTTTCTTCAGCTCCGACCACTTCTGCTGCCCCGTCACCCTCTCCGACCGAGCGCGCTACTTCCACTTCTTCGGACGACAACAACGACGTCGGCCGCTGCATCGCCGCCCCGAGCACGACTCCTCTGACTCAGTCTTCTCCGCCCCAGGACTAGTTAGCTCCACCCTTCCTTTTTGGCGCTTTGTCGCCAAAGGGGGAGATAGATAGGGAGAGTAGAGATATGGGGTTTAGGGAGGTTTGTGGTGTGTTTTGGACTTTTCATGGTTCTTGATGTATCAGACATGTCATTTGGTTCTTGTGTATGACTCTGTGTTGACATGGCTGTACATGTGGCTTTCGTTTCTGTTATTTGTTTGCGCTTTAAATTTCTTATTTGCTATCTCTATCTTTGTGTTGTCACCAATCACCAGAAAAGGAGAGATTGAAAGTATCTAGGCCCGTGGACGGCTAACGGTAAGTTTCGGTGATTAGTGACAATGTTTGTGACTAACGTGTGTTTTGAAGGAATTATTATTAATCCGTTAAAGTCGCAAATGAAAGGAGACCCCTCAAAATCAACATTCAAAGTCATGGACTCAAATTCACGAGGCTAAGGATCTTTCTAGACTCAAGTGTCACAAGGAGATGAAGCACACTTGATTTAGTTTAGGTTTTATAGTTTTTAGTTCATGACCGTACTATTAAGGGGGGGTCGAAGTTAGTAGCTTGATCATCCAAAGAGTTGGCCTTAGATTTCATGCACACTTGCTCAAGATCAACTCAAAACATGCTATGGAACTCAAAAAAGCAGAAAGAATTGACACTCAAACCAACCTCGAGTCAGAAATCAGAAACAGGAAATATTCAGTGGGTTCGGATTATCCGAAGCACTAGGGTCGGATAAACACACCAAAGGACCCAGATTATCTGACCCTACAAGATTACACGTCGGATTTTGAGTTAGAGTATTCTGCAGAGAGCTTGTCATTTGGCCTGATACATTATCAGTGGGATCGGATTATCCGACGGTGGGAAATGATCACGTTGGATAAATAGTCGGATAGTGTACCAGAGAGCCTGTTTCCTCAGCTGGAAAACTCTCTTCAGAATCGGATGATCCGACGTGGCCTTCAATATGCATAGGACAAATACACAGGAGCAATGATCAGAGGCCGTTGGTTTTGGAATTCAAATTTCAGTTAAGCCGGATATCCGACGCATTGATCAAGTATGGGTTGGATAAACACGTCGGATAGATGACATCAGCACTGGTTTAAATGTTAACGGCTAAAATGGAAAAGCCAGTGGGATCGGATGATCCGACCCTGTTGTTTTTGCCAGGTCGGATTATCCGACATTACCAGCTTTTTGCAGAAAGTTGGCAACGACCACTTGGTGATCTCTAGCCTATTTAAAAGGGGTACGTCGGGTCTCTTCACTGCCTTTTGAACCCTTGAACACCTGAGGCCACCCCATGAGCTGAGAGAAGACATCCGCACATTGAGATCAACCCATTCAATCAAGAATTCAATCCTTGGAAGAGTGCAAGTGTGCTAAAACCTTAGGGCCAACTGAGTGATGGTCAAGTGAAGGCTTAGAGCTTTTTACTCTTGATGTTTGACGACACCTAGACGGTCTTGGTGATCGGAGGCTCTTGGTGAGCTCTTGGAGTTTGTGGGATCCCCAAGAAGAAGAAGTTGTACACGGTTTGAAGCCCGCCGTTCCGGAGATGGAGAAAGGGTATTCTTAGTGGATACTTGCTCTTCGTGATGCAAGAGAGCTTAACCCTTTGTTGGTGCTCCAACTTGGATTAGGGGGGAGCGTCAACTCCTCGATAGCACGGGAAAAAGATCCGGTTGTCTCTTGTCCATTCTCTTTCACTTTCAAGCAATTTACTTAAGTGTTTTGAGCTATTGCTCTTTGCTTGTTTGTTTGAGACTAGGATTTGCTCTTGGTAGTTTGCTTCTATTGGGCTAGCCTTTGCATGATAGTTTGATCATCCTAGGAAAATGGCTTTGTTAGTGTGCTTACCTACTTAGTTTCATCATGTTAGTGTGCTCTAGATCTTAGATCTTTGAACTATAGGCTTGGGCAACACTAGAAGTAGATTAAGGACTTGATAGAATTTTAAAAAGTCCCAATTCATCCACCCTTCTTGGGCCACACGATCCTTTCAACCTTGAAACCCCAACCCTATTTGAGAACAACTACGTACTACAAGAATCTTGTTTGCAAGAAGTGAAGGGCCTTCTACACTCGGACCATTGAGCTCTTCAACTGTACCGTATGATCAAGATGCTCAAGTCCAATCATACGTTATTATTAGTAGCTAGCCAAAGCGCACGTTTTGCTGATTTTGTGACCAGTATGATCAAAATGGGTGACATCACGCAATTGACGGGCTCCAATGGCAATGGGGAGATGAGGAAGAAGTGCAGAAGGCCGGATTAACTAAGAGGCAGTGCATCATCTGTCTTCATGTACGTATATACGTTCTGATGTTTGAGCGGCAACGTAACGGCCGCGGCAACGGGTGAATATCTGCATCATCGTAATCACGCTCGTACGTAGTTAACGCGGCCCATCTCTCTCTCGATCTCTGGAATATATATTTTAAAGTTAAATTCTGCATGCATGCGTAGATGGACTGGAGTAGTACACAGCATGCATGCATGCAAGGAAGCCCAGCCGCACTACTACTGCCCATGATGCATGGCAAGCAAGGCAACCGATCGAGGAAAAATAATATTTCTTGTATTTTATTTAATGTATTTTGTTATATCCGATGCATCTAATATATATATATATATATAATAACCGTACGTACCTATTGTAAAGTGTATATCTATCTCTTAGAGTTTTTTTTCTTAAAAAAGTTTGAGAGAGAGAATATATACAACAACTACTCGTAGCGTCGCAGGTTACCTGCTGCGGGCAGGGCCCTAAGCTGGCATGCATCTCCCCTCCTCCTTCCTCCTATATAAATAACGGGCGGCGGGGAGGGAGATCAGCTAGCTACCACGCCGCGCGCCATACTTGACGATCGATCGAGCTAGCAGTTAGCACATCCGATCCGATATCATAATTGCATTGGCAACTAACCATGAAGAAGAAGATTGTGCTGCCCTTGTGCTTGCTCCTCGTCATCGTCCTCATCAACGGTACGTATATCTCTCTTCAGACGATGATGATGAACTAATAACTAACCGACTGACAAGTGGCAGGCGGCTTTGATTTGGTGGAGTGCCGACCACACCGCGGCCACCGGCTGCGCAAGGATGACTACATGATGTTTGTGTTCGGGGACTCGTTGGTGGACGCCGGCAACAGCCCACCCACGGCTGCAGGCGACGACAGAGGGAGGTCGCGTCAATGGTCCTACCCTTACGGCAGCTCCGACGAGGCTCACGGCAACCGCCCAACCGGACGCCTCTCCGACGGCCTCGTCCAATCAGATTTCCTAGGTACGTACGATATCTATATATTTCTATCTAGATAGAAAAGCAGCAGCAGCTAGCTAGCTAAAACTGCACTGCACTGCACACGATCGATCTGATCCATCTATGATTTATTTGGAACAACAGCAAGGATCCTGGGTCAAGCTGAATCTCCACCCGCATACAGGCTTCGTCAGCCCAACGAGGTTGACCCCTCCGGTGTCAACTTCGCAATGGCAGGCTCCGGCGTCACAGCCCCGTCGTCGTCTCTGAAGAGTGGTGGGCCGCCGTCGCTTAGCAACCAGATCGATCAACTCAGTAGGCTGGTGAGGCACAGAATCATCGAGGACAAGGACCTGGACTACTCGGTGGCCCTCATCGCCTTCACCGGCGGGCACGACTATTCACGCCTCAACGTCGCCACAAGCTCCGACGACGTGAGTAGCTTAGATACATAGTATTATTCATGATGATTTCATTCATTCATTCATTCATCGTTAACGTTTTGTCATTAATCCTTGCATGAATGAACTGATCCAATATAATGCATGCAACGACGACAGATCATGGCCTTGGCCGAGGATGTGACCGACATGATCGCCGACGGTGTCAAGCGGCTGCAGGAGCTGGGTGTGTCCAAGGTGCTCGTTAACCTGATGCCCCCAATGGGCTGCCAACCCTATCGGACATGGATGAGCAACTACGCCCAATGTGACAGCCACGTTAATGCGGTGAGCAACATCCACAACACGGCTCTCAAAAGGAAGATGGATGGATTCCAAGACGTGCTCCTGCTCGACCTCGACTCCATATTCAGCCAACTCACCCAATCCAATTCCGGTACGTGCATGCATGCATCCCTAGAGCTTATTAACTGATCAAATAAACCCCCTCGATCGGAATAAAACAAAATAATACAATAATTTTATTTGCAGAGTTTAAGGGCAAGTACACACCATGCTGTGATGCTTCATCTAAACCAGAAGGCTATTGCGGGCAGGAGGACAGCAATGGCAATGCGCAGTACACTTTATGCCCCAACCCGGAAGATTTCTTCTACTGGGATTATGTGCACCCCACACAAGCAGCCTGGGAGGCCGTCATGAACCGCCTGGAACAACCCATCCTGAATTTCTTAGGGTTCTAATCCTAGATATATTAGTAATCAAGCATTATATTACATTAGCTAGCTCTTAGGATTAGGCATCATCAATTGCTACTAGTTTATTTATTGGTTAGTCTTAATCAGCTCAATTTTAGTTAGGTTCCTGTGTGCTCCGATCCCCTTGTGCTATTTATGAGTCACGAATAAATTAAATGATTGGACATGTTTAATTACTTACTGTTCGGATCGGATTAGGTAAGCGATAATAACATACAGCAATATATTGTGAAAAAAACATATGTTACGTCACCCAGCGTACGTGTAGTTTTTCTTTAAAAGAAACAGCGTGTAGTTTTTCTTTAAAAGAAAGAAATCTCTTCATATCTTTAATTACGTATAAAGATGAGTTCAAACAAAAAAAAACAGTGAGCTAAATCTTCAACAACTACTGCCTTGACCATTGCTCTTTATGAAACAATAACAGTCTTCTTAATTGATGCCACTAACTGAATCAAACGTAACTAATTCACGTATAAGTGCCATTTGTACTTCCACGTTACATTGAGCCACGGCTGTTAGCCATGCCCACTTAGTATATCATTATTTAATTGAACCGTATTATCTTACCATTACTAATTGGCATGTTTTAACTATACATATATATATCAGATGTGTTAAAAATAAAATAATTCTTCTCATAATATGATTACTTAATTCTTCTCATAATCCGATCCGCTGCCATCCTTATTATCGCCTGTTCTTGCTACTACACAAGTGCCATTGAGTGGAGGAAGCGGTGCGCACGAGGTGGTCGGGGCGGCAGTCAGCAGCACTGCAGCTGCCGGCGGCAGGCGAGTAGGCCATCCACGGCGCTTGGGCACGCGGTGGCGACCGGCGCACGCGGCAGCAGGCCACCGAGTGGCAGGCAGCAGCCCAGGTGGGAGGTGCTCGTCTCGGCCCGTCTCCACTGGCCAGCAGGCCGGACGGGACAGCCAGGCCGGCTCGGGGCAGGCAGCCCAGCAAGCTGCCAAGCTCTGAGCAGGCCGGCGTGTGGCAAGCTGCCCATCACGACCAGACCTCTCAGCCCAACGTGTAAGCACTGTGAGCATTTCTACAGATGAAATGGCTGACAAAAGGCGCTCAACCACAGCATCAACCTCGCCCTTTTTAGACTGACTCTAACAATGATATGCAAATGTATATATGCCTCTGCGCGCGGCACTGTGCATCGCCGAATGGAGGTCCAACAGGACAGGCAAAGGGCGAGTCATTTTGCTTCTCGAGGAGAGAGGAGAGGTAAAAACGAATCGCCTCTCCTCGAAGGCATACGAGCCCGTGGGGCCAGGCGAGCTCCTGCAGCGGCATGGCGCACGCCTAGTCCTTCCTCCTGCCCGGCCGCACGACCCCGCCCGGTCCTTCCTCCAGCCGCACGACCTCGACCGCCTCCTCCCCTTCCTCTTGCTCGGCATCTCCGCCTTGGCCCGCGCACTCACCTCCTCCCACCCGCAGGGCTCGAGGCGCCCGGTTTGGAGGCAGTGCGCGGCCGGAGCGGCGCGGCGTACCTGGAGCTACTCCGCCGGCCGCCGGTCCCTCCACAGCGGCGGAGGGAGGAGCAGCTCGGGCCGCCTCTCCAGCGCGCTGGCCGGCGGATCGAGCTTCCCCCGCCGGCCCGTCCTCCTGCCGCCTCCCTCCCTCTCCAGGCCAACGGAGGAGCATAGGGGTGGGTGGATCCGGCGGCGGCGGCGCGTCGATCCGGGGGCGGCAGGGCGGAGCTCTGGCGGCGGTGCGTCGATGTGGGGGCGGGCGGAGGCGAGCGCGGCCCCTTCCTCATCTCCTGCAGCGCGGCCCCCTTCTCCCCTCCGGCGGGCGTGGCCCCCTCCTCGCCGGTTCACCTTTGCAGGCCACTATCGGCGGCCCCCCTGCTCCTTCCCTTTCCCCTGCGCGGTGGCCTGGCAGGCGGGCGTGGCCTCCTCGGCGGCGACGGCTTCCTCGGCGCGACGTCCTTCCCGACGCTGCCTCCTCGACCTCCTCATGTTGTCTCGTGCAAATCTCGGCGTTGAGGACCTCGAGGTCATGGTGTGGCGGTCAGACGGCCTCCTCCTCTGGCTGTGTCTCCCCTCCCTCCCTTCATGAGAGGCGCACGAGAGGAATGGCCGGCGGTGATGCATCTGCTTTTGCCTCTGCCTGTTGGAGATAAGGATTTTTACGCGGGTGATGAATTTACTGTGTACGAGGCAAATGGAGGAATGCCTCTCCCATTTTGCATCTCTTTATTGGAGTCAGTCTTACCCTGGCCATCCGATTGCCCATCTGACATATCTGTCTTCACCGCATTCGCCGGCGTCTCTTCTTCGTCCGTCAACGTCGAAGTCATGCTTTCACATTGAAGCTGTGTGTCCGTGACCCAAACTCTTACCGTGCTTTCACACCTCCTTCCGCTCAACCTATACTGGATAGCAAAACAAAGGTCGTAGACGTTATCAGCGGCGGCGAACCGGCGGCTCCACATACGGGAGAAGGCTTGTGGTCGTGATGCTCGTGATTTCGGATTACAGCTCCTCAACGCGCTGTCATCCGCCGAACTCCTCTCCTAGGTCCCAAATTCCTTTCCCTTCCCATTTGCTCCCCTTCCCCCACACTCTCCACGACGCCGAGCAGGGCAAGCTGGCCAGGCGTGCCTCCCTCAGTCCCTCCCCTACTCGACCTCCCTCCCCCTCTCCTCTTGTGTCCCCAAGGGTCGCGAGGCCCGCTGGCTGGCCGGCCGCGCAGGACCTCCATCCCATGCTCCTGCACGCGGCTAGAGGTCGGCCCGTGGATCCGCGTGCGGAGCATGGGGGCGGCACGGCTCTGGCTGCTCGAGCAGCTGCTGATCCAAGAGAGGCTGCCCTCACCGTTGATCTGAAGTTGCGAGGCCCACTGGCGTAGCGAGTTGCTCTGGCGGGTACACGGAACCGGTGCGTCGCGCAGCCACAGTTCCACCAAGGCCTGTTGCTACCCAAAAGCTACCCATAATTGCTCGGCATACAAGGTTTGCAGACAGCAGACCTATCTAAAGTTTGCTATTCTTATGGCAAAATTAGGTCTTAGACACTCAAAAAAGATTGTATTTGCTACAACACATAAAAAAAAACTTGTCTTTGCCCAAGCACACTAAAATTTTGTGGTATTTAGGTCCTGGACACTACACCTATTAATATAATGGTTTTTAAAAAAGAAAGGTATGCGAAAAGACGAAATTACCCCTGCCTATCTGTTACTACCACTGATACTCTACTGGAACAAGCGGCCGGTGATTCTCCAGAAAGCCCAGCAACAAGCTCGCGGACCAGGAAGCCCAATGTCAAGTACTCAGGCTCAGAATCGTGTGTGCGTTGCCAGCCTGCGTGCGGCATAAAAGAGAGGCGTGAGCCGTGAACAGGGGTAAGAAATGTATTGAACAAACTCGATTTCGGAGCAGGGTTAACCTAACCGACCGGTCTCCGGTAACCGCCGGGCTCCGGTTCCGGTTTACCAGACCGGTTGCACCGGTTACCGGTAGAAACTGATCAAATTCAAATTTAAATTCAAAAAACTCAGTTGAACCGGTTCGTACCGGTATACCGACCGGTTAGACCGATTTACCGGTCGGTTTGACCGGTTTACCAAGTGAGCCTTAATGGGCCGTCTCATTTTTTTCCTCTTCTTTTTTGTTTTAACTTTAAATGCCCGAAAAATATGTTAAACGAATGAATTTTTAAGAAAATTCGACACCATTAGATTCGTTGCACCTTGAAGTATTTTTAAAATTTTTTTGGGAATTTTTCATTTTTTTAGAATTCAAATTTAAATTTTGAATTTGCGCCGATTTGTTACCGGCCCAAACTAGAACCGGACCGGACCGGTTTGACCGGTAACCGGTCAAACCGGACCGGTTACCGACGGTTCGGTTAACCCTGTTCCGGAGAGCTGTCCTCCGAGAGAAGCCGTCCTCGTCCCCAACTGCTCTCCGATCTTCACCTTCCTCCTTCCCAGATATCTGTTGCTAACACTATCTCTCCTTTCCCTGCTCCAGAACGGCAGCCAAAACAGACCGAGACTGCAGTTCCCTCCGGCCGGCCGCTCCAGCAGACCTGCGCGCCGTTCCTGCCCCCTGCTGCCGGCAGCTGCAGCTGCTCCCTGCGCGCCGCTCCTGCTGCTCCCTTCCCTTCGCTTGCTGCTACCCCACCCTGGTCCAGGCGCATGCCGGCGCCCACTCGTGGCTGGAGATGGAGGAACCTCCTCCGCGGTTCTTCAGGGAGACGGATTGACGGGGGATCAATGGACCCGCATTGGTCAAATGATTGTGACGTACGGTTCGTTCCTAGTTCTGGTCCTCTAGTATTCAATCTAGATGGCACTCGTGTTCTCGTCATAGAAGGGTTAGTTCTCCTCCAGTTATTCGATTGGGCTGAGCTATTGCAACTTTGAAATGGTCACATGAGAATTTACAAGTCCTGATTAGCTTTCGCTTTGCACATCACTGGTGGGGGGTATTTCGCCTGACACGGTGTGATGATTGTTTTGTGAGTTACTTCACTTGTATAATTGATAATTTGGTAACACAGCAAACCTCTTGGTATTTCTGCAGAACAACGTGTGTGAAGTGTGCGGAAATATTAGTTACAAACGGTCTTCTGATCTGCGGAAATATTGGTTACAAACGTCTTCTGCTCTGTTGAGATTGCAAGTTACCATGTCCTTTTGTCTATATGAATGTTCATTTGAGGAGGTAGGGGTATACTTTGTCTTTTATAAATGTATTCATACCTCTTTGATGGTGATATGTTATAATATGTGTTATAGTGTCCAGCACCCAATTGCCATGAAATTTAGTGTGTTTGGGCAAAGACACATTTTTTTTAGTGTGTTGTAGCAAATGCCACATTTTTTGAGTGTCCAGGACCTAATTTTGCCTATTCTTATTCATGTATGTGTCTTCAGCAGCGAACCTATCTTGTGCCAATTTATGTTTAGCTGGGAGACCAATTTCGTTACAATGATGATGGTGAGTTCCATCTTAAGACTTCATGATTTCTTTGCTGGCGGCCATTTCTTTGTTTTCGTGCCTCTTTGATGCAACACAGCATGGCCAGCAGCTGCACCGCTGCAACTCCATCCCTTGCTGCCTACAAGTGCAACACAGAATGGATAAGTTCACATCTTGCCTGATCTTTGCAGAAGGCACCGGTAGGACAAGCCTAACATGTAGCTCAGGTGTCCATCCCCATCTTTCTGCTTCAGTTCTGATGCAGTGGTGCACACCACCTGCTTGTTGTATTGTCTGGACAAAGGATTGCGTGCATATTTTCTTTGTTTAACTTCTTTTCTCATGTTAACTTAATCGTCAATGTGTTTATGTGGCAGTTGATCTGAGGATTCCTGATATGTTTCCTTGATGTAGCTGCGTTCAGGCTGTTACCTTCCAGTTATCTGGTAATGTTTGCTTCTACAGATTTGTATGAACTGTAACACTGAAATGGAGATATTTGTGTTTTGTGAACATTTGCTTGCCTTTGTTTCCTTTCCTTAACTGGGAATCGATATTCTGATAAGTTCTTTACTAGCTTACCTTGTGTAATTTGTTAAAAAATATATATTTATGAAACCTAGCTCAGCTCTCTTACATTATTCATTTACTGGGAAGTAACAAGATTGGTTTTGGATACGACCGAATTACCATGGGCTTGTTGTGTAATGATACTTGCTTATTATTTTTTCCACTTTTGTGGACACCTTCCTGCTACTTGCCACTTTGTTGATACGACTTTGGATTATTGGCAGATTAGCACCACGTGCACAGGCTTTTTATGTTCCTCAGGATGATATGATCTGCGCCTCAACAAAAACAAGTTGGTAATTCATTCTTTCCAGTTGTTTGGTCAGTGCTGCTTAGTTTCAGGTTTGTGCAGTAGCAAATATATTGCTATGTTCTGCTCAGGCAAGTAAATATTGGATGCCATAGCCGCCGCTTTTCCGGAACTAACTTTTATCCTTGGCTGAAGGGAAAGTGAAAAATGAAAGTACCATAGCAATTTTTTTTATGCTTGGAATATGGAACCACCGAACCAGCTGATGATTTAAGTTACAAACAGTATCTGCAGAAACCATGTTCCACATGGGCTGAAGTGGAGCAGTCCATTGCATCAGAGGTATTTAACGGCCTCCATGTTTAGTTCACTAACTTAGGCTATTACTTGCTGTCTGATGATGCCCTGAGTTGAATAGTGCCCTGTTCTCCTTGTGTTGAATAGTGCACTGTGTTTATAGAATCTTTACTGACTGTTCGTACTATGGTTTCTTTCCCCTTTGACTTTTTCTTTGTGTTTTCTTATTACTTTCCCATATATTCATCTTCATGATGGATCAAGCGAAGTTTTTTATACCCAGTTAAGAGAATTTGAGATATTGGTTTCCTGAATTTGAAATTCCAGTCTGCCCACTTCTAAAGTGCCCAGTAAAGCAAAACTGAGGCTAATAAGTATTGCTAACTGACATCATGTATAGGGTGCTAATGCTGTTTCTCTTTGAAGCGGTAGAGGTTCAGAGTGCCCAATTCAATACTAGCTGTATATGATCCTCTCATGCTTTTGGCGGACAATGTGTAATCAAATCATGATCTCATCTGCTCACTATTGGTTTGTGGGTCACTGATGCTAAGATTACTCTTTTCACACCATTTGTTGGGTAGCAAGGAAATTTGTTAAATTCTGGTCTGTTGTTACTCCCAGGAGGGAACGCGCGTGGGACTCAGTTCCAGCAGCTTAGCGCCAGTCGCCAGTGGTACCATCGCATCATGTACAATGGTCTGGATATTTCTATTTATTAATATTTAATTCCTTCAAAAGTACCTGCCTAACACCTATTTTGCTAAAGGTGCCAGTAATGTTACTCCAACACCAAATCTCACAGGGGTCCTACCAAAATAAGTATTCACTGGTGATTTGTGCCAATTTGTGTTTAGCTGGGAGAGCAATTTCGTTACAATGAAGATGGTGAGCCTTCTAGCACTGCTGGGAAGCCAAATTACTCTTCCATCATTTCCTCCGGCGTTGATATGGTCATGGTGGTTGCAATTAGGTAATCATTTGTCAAATAAACACTCATTCATATGTTCTTCAATCATGATTTACCCAATTGGCTTTAGTTATCAGTAACTGCTATCATCCATATAGTGTATGTTCCACCGCATAATTTGATAGGATACACTTTCCATGTGATTATCCTTTATGTTTCTGTTTTAAACATCATGAAGACATATTTTGTAGGCATAAAATTGGGAACTGGTGGGTTGGTGAGAGCTTCTGGTGGGGTTGTTTCTGAATGCCTTAAAGATGCTCCTATACTAGCCTTGCGAAATCAAATGTGATCAATGTTCAATTATTTAGCATATTTTTTATTCTTGTTGCTTGTTACATGTCAGGTTTAGTTCTTAATTAAATGTTGTGTATTTACATTCCAGGCTCGTGTGGATCTGGAGATATTACTGTTCCTACCTGCATCCTCAACTTCTATTCCCATCCATTAATTTAATATTCCCAAACTAAAATCTCAAACAACAATACGCACGCAGGTTTTATACTGCAATATCAACATTTCTGGAGGAACCGAGGATCCTGATGATTTGCTATTTCTGGAAAAAAAAACGAGGATCCTAATAATTTGCTGGTTTCTCTTCGTAGGTGAGGCCCCTGTTAGCCAAGCTCTAATAAGTTGCTACAAGCCCATCAAACAGTTTAATTCACCTTTCTGAAATAGTGTTCACCTTGATAGTGCATAAATTTTTTGACTATGTTTTAAAGAAGTGTGGCGGCTCTAATAATGGTCTAATAACAACAACAACAACAATAACAACAACAACATAGCCTTTTTTCCCAAGCAAGTTGGGATAGGCTAGAGATGAAACCCGAAAGAAATAAGTTCAAGGTTCAGGCACATTGATAGCTAGTCTCCAAGCGCTCCTATCCAAAGCTATTTTTTTAGAAATATTTCAATCCTTAAGGTCTCTCTTAACCGACTCATCCCAAGTCAGTTTAGGTCTACCTCTACCCCTCTTTACATTATCGACCTGCTCAAGAACCTCACTACGCACTGGCGCCTCAGGAGGCCTTCGTTGGACATGTCCAAACCACCTCAGTCGATGTTGGGTAAGTTTCTCCTCAATTGGTGCCACCCCGACCCTATCCCGAATAACTTCGTTCCGGACTCTATCCCTCCTTGTGTGCCCGCAAAACCACCGCAACATCCGCATCTCTGCTACACACAGTTGCTGGACATGTCGCCTCTTTGTAGGCCAACATTCAGCACCGTATAACATCACCGGACGAATTGCTGTCCTATAGAACTTGCATTTTAGCTTTTGTGGCACCCTCTTGTCACAAAGGATGCCAGAAGCTTGCCGCCATTTCAACCAGCCAGCTGAAATTCTATGCCTAACATCTTCATCAATGTCGCCATCCTTTTGTAGCACTGATCCTAAATACCGAAAAGTATTCTTCTGGACCACCACTTGTCCATCTAGACTAACGTCTCCCCCCTCATGCCTAGTCGCGCTGAAATCGCACATCATGTATTCGGTCTTGGTCCTACTAAGTCTGAACCCTTTCAACTCTAACGTGCGTCTCCACAGCTCTAACTTCCTATTAACCCCTGCTCTACTCTCGTCAACTAGCACCACATCATCAGCAAAGAGCATACACCAAGAGATCTCACCTTGTATATCCCTTGTAACCTCATCCATCACTAAAGCAAATAAATAAGGGCTCAATGCTGACCCCTGGTGTAGGTCTATGTTAATAGGAAAGTCAGTGGTGTCGCCATCACATGTCCAGACAAATGTCGTCGCATCCTTGTACATATCCATAATGAGGGTAATGTATTTAGTTGGGACTTTGTGCTTCTCCAAGGCCCACCACATGACATTTCTCGGTACTTTGTCATATGCCTTCTCAAGGTCAATAAAGACTATGTGCAAGTCCTTCTTCTGCTCCCTATATCTTTTCATCAATTGTCGTATTAAGAAAATCGCCTCCATGGTTGACCTTCCAGGCATGAATCCAAATTGGTTTTGGATCACACTTGTCACTCTTCTTAGGCGATGCTCGATAACCCTCTCCCAAAGCTTCATCGTATGACTCATCAGCTTAATCCCACGGTAGTTAGTACAACTTTGAACATCGCCCTTGTTTTTGAAGATAGATACTAATATACTTCTTCTCCATTCTTCTGGCATCTTGTTTGATCGAAAAATGAGATTAAAAAGTTTAGTTAACCATACTATTGCTCTATCTCCTAGGCATCTCCACACCTCAATGGGGATACCATCAGGGCCCATCGCTTTACCTCCCTTCATCCTCTTCAAAGCCTTCCCGATCTCTACCTTCTGAATTCTCCTCACAAAACGTCTGTTGGTATCATCAAAAGAGTCATCTAACTCAAGGGTAAGGCCCCCACTCTCTCCATTAAACAGCATAAGGCCCTCACTCTCCCCATTAAACAGCTTGTCGAAGTACTCTCTCCGTCTATCCCTGATCTCCTCATCCTTCACTAGCAGTCGATCTGTCCCATCCTTGATGCATTTGATTTGGTTGATGTCCCTTGTCTTCCGCTCGCGGATCCTAACCATCCTATAAATGTCCTTCTCCCCTTTTTTCGTGCCTAGCCACTGATATAGGTCATCATACGCCTTACTCTTTGCTACACTCACAGCTCGCTTTGCAACCCTTTTCGCTAATTTATAGCTCTCGATGTTGGCTGCACTCTTGTCAAGGTGGGGGCGCTTGAAACACTCCTTCTTCTCCTTAATAGCCCTTTGCACCTCGTCGTTCCACCACCAGGTGTCTTCCCCCTCCTGTTTGCCTCCCCTACTCACGCCAAACACTTCTGAGGCCACCTTCCGAACACATATTGCCATCTTTAGCCACATGTCATCTGCGTCTTCTCCTTCTTCCCAAAACACCTCACCTAGCATTCTTTCCTTAAACGCTTGTGCCGCTTCCCCTCTAAGTTTCCACCATTTTGTTCTCGCAATCTTGGCACGTTTGTCCCGGTGGACACGTACCCGAAGACGAAAGTCCGCCACCACAAGTTTGTGTTGAGGGACAACACACTCCCCAGGTATCACCTTACAATCTAAGCAATCACGTCTATCCTCCCTCCTAGCAAGGATAAAGTCGATCTAGGTCGAGTGTTGTCCACTACGAAACGTCACAAGATGGGATTCACTCTTCTTAAACACGGTATTCGCTATCAACAAGTCGTAGGCTAACGCGAAGTTCAACACATCCTCCCCCTCTTGACTCCTGCTACCATACCCAAAACCCCCGTACACTCGCTTGAACCCTACATTAGTCGCACCCACATGGCCATTGAGATCTCCTCCTATGAAGAGTTTCTCGCTGATAGGCACGGTACTAACCATGCTATCTAGATTTTCCCAGAACTGCATCTTGGTGCTCTCACTAAGGCCTACCTGAGGGGCATAGTCACTGATCACATTCAAAACCGAATCTCCAACTACCAACCAGATTAGGATAATCCGGTCGCCTTGCCTTCTAACCTCTACGACTCCATCCTTAATGCTCCTATCAATCAAGATGCCTACACCATTTCTACCCGGAGTTGCCCCCGTGTACCAAAGCTTGAAGCCAGTATCCTCAAACTTCTTCGCCTTTTGGCCCTTCCATTTAGTCTCCTGAACGCATAGAATATTTACGCGCCTCCTAATTGTTGCATCAACTAGCTCTCGCAACTTACCTGTTAGGGACCCTACGTTCCAGCTACCTATACGAATCCTAGTTGGCTCGGCTAGCTTCCTTACCCTTCGCACCCGTCGAGGGAAGTGCGAAGACCCTTGCTCATTTTTCACTACACCCGGGCGTAGATGTAGCGCGTCATTCAGGTGACGACCCGACCCTTGCTCACTTATCATCGTATCCAGGTCACGATACGACGCGCCCTTGGGGGGATGGCGACCCGGCCCTTGCCCATTTATCACCACACCCGGGTTCCGATGTAGCGCGTTGCTAAGAGGGTTACGCCCCAACGAGTTTCTTGTGGGTTTCAAATCCATTAGAGTGGCTATTTTTTATGCTGGTTTGCCAAAACCTAACGCAACCCTCCTCCTTTACCCGGGCTTGGGACCGGCTATGCTGAGACGACTCAGGAGAGAGAGTCTTCCAGTCAACATAGGCGGAGTTAATAATGGTCTAATAACACATTTATCATTTTTTATGAAAACGTGCATGTTAGTTTCCCTAAGAAATTTTTGCTCACCTTTTCGCATAACTTAAATTTAAGCAAATGCTGCAACACCTGTAAACGTTGTTTACCTTTCTATTACAGGAAATTGATGATTAAATATCACGCCACATTTCACATCTAGAACTACCAAGAGGTGCCTTAAAATTTCAGGGACATGTTATATATGGTGGGAATTACAAGTTCTGAAATAGAGACCTTTTAGATATTGCAAGATATTGCTTTATCGACACCTACTGCGCATGGAGTTCAGCAAAATGGAAATACAATATGTGCATTGGAGGTATGCTCATCATTTGTAGAATGTTCTTTCGGTGTACGATTAGAAAAGTTGATCATGGGTATACCTGTTGTAATATGTATCACCTTTTGTGATGATTATTTGTTCACATGCTGAAATTTATTACCATTCAAAGCACTAATACTGTTTTACAAAATTTCATATTTTATAAATTTGAGGCCCTGAAGGTCCTTTTTTGTAGGCGGTGCAGCAGATCTGAAGCCGACAAAAGGGCGGCCGGCCCCTGCTTTCCCCCAATCGAAGCGTCCGACCAAGCCGATTCGCCCCTCAGGCTGAGGAAGTTCCACAGCTCCCCACCCTGTCAATTCGTCGGAAGGAGCAGCTTAGAAACTGTCGCTGAAGAGTCCACCTTGCTGCAGCAGACCACCAGCAAGGTACCAATCCTATCCACTGCATTTAGCACTAGCTAAGCAACTCTGTTTTCTTAGCAAATCATTCCACCACAGATGCTGATGAAGGAAATGCTGAATAAAATGTTGGTTTCATCTAGATCTAAACTGTTCCCAAACTGTTCCCACTGACAGGTTGCAAATTATGCTGGCTTGGTCCCTGTGGCTGCATATGCATCTCCTACATTAAATTCTCCAACCGGAACTACTTGGTCAAATCATCATCTGACAGGTAATTTGCTTCTAATCCTACTAAGACAACTAAAGATTTCCGTTATTAGTCACCCTTAAACGATTCTAACACACTGCTTCCCAAAATAGGAGTTAGTACATGCTTTTCCTCCCCCATGAACCCTGCATGCAAATCAGATTATTATTTCTGTCTGTTCCTAATTATTTGCTCCCCACTGGATTCTAGCCGGCATTAAAAAAGTCTTACACACATATTTCAAGTATCAAAGACCAGTATTGGCTCTGATTTTGCTTCATGTGCCATAATTAGATACAGTCTCATTAATTCACCCTATTTAAATGAACAAACGCCAGCAATTTGTCTGCTGATATTTTCTGATTATCCTTCGGGCGTACCACTTTCCTACGGAAAAAATCAGCTAGCCAGACCAGGATGTCTAATGCACTCAGTTACTTACATGGATTTTACTTCAGGTGCATCTTCACGGCACCTTGTTACCAGGTCAGTGAAACACATTCGGTGAGCGGAGCAGGTGAAATATCAGTTGATATCGGTGCTGAAGCAATTTTGCAAATCCCTTCTGAACCAGCAGCAGATGCAGAATTATCACTTGACCTACCTACTGAAACCAGCATCCAGCTAGACTCCTTTAAACTTAACATCCCTGTAGTGGATGCCCTATTATCCTTGGCTCTCCAAATTGCACTTGGGAATATAAAGATGGATCCACAACATGTGTTCATAGCTTTTGTCCTGGCCACTCTAGCATCAGTCATCCGGAGAAGGTTTATTTCATTTTCATTCATTGTGACCTGAAGCTACCTCACATTCCAGCATGGATTGTAGCCCCTCACATCTACATCAATCGCCCACACTCCCTGAGCTTGTACCCACTACAATGGCTATTCCTAACTCTTAGCAGCAACATAAAGCTCTGCATCACATCCGGCATGCTAATTTGGACAATAAACTTTGTCGGTTGTTTACCCAATACAGGAAAAATTATAAAGGTCCGAGCAACCACCAACTTCTTGCTTCAGATGCTCTTGCCAGTTCTCCTTACGGTGGCAAGCATAATCGAGGCTGCCTGGTTCCTGTTTGAATACTACCTGAGAGCTGCCTACAATTATCTTAGAACATCCTTTGTGCATCGTTAGCTCATTTGCACCTGTTTAAGTCTTCAGCTGATGCCTTCTGCCGGTAAGTTTGTCCAAATACTTGGTCATACAGATCATCTACATTTTCAGTACTGTTTTTCCATGATTCTATCATCGTTATGCAAATTGCTTACTCCTCAGCATTTCGCAATTCCTTTTTTTTTACTGACGACAGCCCCTTATACAATTTGACCTGCAGGAAAATCTCTATCATCCTTTTGCCATAAAGCCATCTATCCATGTGTCGTTTAGCCTCATCGCCAGCACCCTTAATGAAGCCACAGACCGCATTCCATCGTCAGCATCCAGAGTCCAGACGATGTCCTCCTGATGAGATTCCTCCTTCCATCCAGTGCATCTATACTACCAGCGTCTTAACTGTTAGATGTAATGCTTTGTTAATTAGTAATCACTCTGTCCTACTCCCGCTCCTAGGCTGGCCTTGTGGAGATCAAACTGTGTACGAAGCACTACTTTCCCAAATATTAATGTGCGAACCTCTTACATCGTCACCAAAGTAGTTATTTGTGATTATGATGCCTTTCATTTCCTCTTATTTCTGACTGCCAGTTAGTAATCAATTTTAGTGCGAATTGTTTGGAGCATCCAGACTTTCAGAGCATGATCACAGAACACAAACAAGTAGTTCAACACCCGAACCTATCTGTCGTACCGCACAGACGCATCATCAACGGACCTCATAATACCTGGCTAATTGTACAGCTAGAACAGAGATGTGTTGAGTTGATTTTAGAATATAGGGTTTGTTCTCTTAGAGAATTTTTAAAGGCTCTCAATCACCCCTCTCTAGTCACCTTTTCGGTCCCACACAAGAGAGTTATTTGTTTACTAGTGGTCTCTGCATCCAAATTTCAGAAGAATTTTTATTTGGGGGTGGATGGAACGAAGCTGACAATTGGAGTTGATGTTGTTTGATGAAAGAGCGAAACCTGTACAGTGTTGATTGGGAAATTTGCGGAGAACCTAACTGCATACTGTAACAACATGCATGGTAGCTAGATTTATATCTCTGCATGCATTGGTTCGGCATAAACATTATTAAGGCCCTGCAAGAAAACCATGTTTCAATGTCTAAACGTACTAGTAGCATCCTACTAGTGCTCAACGAATTCTGCTTGTCCCTACCTGCTACTACCTAAGAAGCCGGATGCACAAAGGTGCTCTGCTACTGCCAACTGCTCAACCGAGCCATCCACCCGCCGGCCGGTCAGAATGCATGCATGATGTGTGGTCAATGCTCGCCTACCTCCTCGCCGCCGCTCTTGGTGTTGATGCGAAACGTAAGTAGGATGCCAGTTGAAAAGGGGGGCCAACGGGCCTCGGCAAGGACACACGTCGATCAACTGCTCAGCAGCACTCACAACTCACTCAGAGCTCATGAACAAGATGAAGATGATCATCGTCTTGTTCAACATGGTCATGATCACCACCGCGGCCGCCTTGGCGTTGCCGCTTCAGCGATTCCACCACGGGCACCTTGGCCGGCATGGGCAGCGGCATTCCTCTCCCCCTTCCCCTCCCCCGCCCCCGCCGACTCCCGCACTGCCGCAATGCGGCTGTTGCGAGCTGTGTCTGCTGGGGCCTCACCGGGAGTTCTTGCCGGCTCCCGGAGCCGGAGGGTCGACGACGACGGCGCCGGCCAACTGCGTCACTTCACTGTCCGTCCTGTCGAGCTGCAGCGGTTTCCTCACAGACGTCGCTCAGCCAGCTCCAACGCCGCACAGCCCATGCTGCCGCGGCCTGGCGCAGTTCCTGGACGGCGCAACGGCGGCGGCAGGACCCTGCGGTGCATGTGCCCGCTCATCACTGGCGGGGCACTGAATGCAATGCTGCCCAAGCCAGTTGATCCCATCCGGATGATTACTTATCTGCCCATCGCCTGCGGCGTCGTGCTTCCTCGAGACCTGATCCCGCTCTGCCTCAACAACGCCACAACCTCGTCGGTCAAGGGGGTGAATTGACCGTCGTCGACACATACTAACTAGGACGACGAAAGCAAAGCAAGCTGCTGCTGCTACTACTACCTACTACTACTACATACTACACAAGGAAGTCTACAACGAACTCGATCCCTCCTCATCAACATGTTAACTCGATCGTACTACATATTACATCGAGCTGGTTATGGTCTTACAGGAATATAACCTTGTATTTGTTTATGCTCCATCAATAGAAACGTACTCCTTGATATGTTTGACTTTTTTTTTCTGTTACTCTTGGCTGGTGAACCCTAAGCGTGCGTGGCACGGCAGGACTCCAAATCCAATCCAATCCGGCACGCATCGCCAACCCAGCCAAGCTGACAGGGATTGAATATTCGTAGCAAGCAGCCTCCGGCCCCCGCCCCTTTTTAGTTCCTTTGCTGCTCCTCGATTTGATTGCTTGCGTTCATCCTCGACCTCGATTGATTCCTCCCTGAGGCGAAGGTGATTGCTTCGATTTGTTTTGTGGTTTCATCTCTATAATTTATTCCTCGATTGCTTCCCGTTCCCCTGCTCCTCCCTCGTCGATCGGTTTCCCCCCAGTCGATTCGTCGTCGGGATTTGGATTCGTTGCCCTTTTTATTTAATTAATTATTAGCACAGCCGAGTGTAATCTTCCTTCCCGTGCGTGCAGGCAGGCAGGCAGGCTGGTCACCATGGGATCTAAGGCACCTTTCTGCCTCTTGCTCCTCTTGCTGCTCGTCGCCCGGGCACCTGCACAAGCCAGGGATCCTGCTGGTATGTACTACTTCCTCCCTAGTTACTGCCTGCTCCATAGCCTTGCCTTCCTACCTTCTCAGGGATGTCTGTTCTCTTCTCTTCACCTTCATTCATATCAGCACCACTCACTCTCGTTATATACTGCCAAACACACAATGGCATGGCATGCTTGTTCCTTGTGTGTTAGCGTTGAAGAAACAAGTACTATCATCTGTTGATGCACTTTTGCTTGCGTATATCTCTCTTGTCCACAAACAAGGCTGGATCAAGTGTGAAGATGTTTAGGGTAAGATTCCACAGCCTTCTGGATGGGATTTAGCATGGCCCTCTTGTGCCCCTACTTCGGTACTATAGATAGATACATGATAATATAGCTCAATCAGGTCATCCATCCATCGCCGGCATCACTCTAGCTAGTAGCTTGATGACAAACGTGATTCTGTGCTAGTCTACCTTGTTCAAGCTTTGCCTTTGGCTCCAGATGGTCCTCTGCACTGCGTAATGCAATGTCGATGGCCACTCTGGTCGCAACGTACCGTGTGGGAAACCCAAAATTCATATATAGCCCACCTATATTATTTCTCTCAATTGCCTGTTGTGGCCAAGTTTGCTATGCATGTATTTCAAGGTAAAGGCGTAGCTAGGATATGTACATTAACACTGATAGAAACATAATACTGCAAAATGTAGACTGAACTAATTAATTATTTGTGCTCAAAACACATGAACCGCCCCTCATTATTTAGCTCTAGTCCTTCTGCCTACAAAACTTATCATACCGGATTTATTGCTTTTTCAGTTTTAGTTGATCTTCACGCAATTGAGCTCCCAGATCACAGCCCTGTCGACAAGGAACATATTCCTGTCCATCTCAAGAGCAGCAGCCCGATATGCTCTGCTTGTGAAAACTTAGCGAGTGGTGCTGTCACTTATCTAAGTGAGAAACAAACACAAGATAAGATCATGGAATTACTTCATCATGCCTGTTCGCAGTCATTCTCCTTGGAACAGAAGGTAGTAAGATTTTCTGTTTATTCTTATAATTATGGGTGACAGTACGTTTGTGTATTGTTGAAAAGAAAAATACCCATCACTGCATGTCATGCTCGAAAGATACTCCCTAAAGGACAATGGTAGATAGGTTCATTATAGTTATCATTAACATTCTTCTATCTCTGCAGTGTGTTGAATTGATGGACTCCTATGCAACTCTGCTGTTTGCCAAGATTTCGGAGATCAAGCCAGAAGAGTTCTGCAAACAGTATGGCCTGTGCAGGGATACCACCTTTTTCTCTGGTGTGGGTAGTGACAGCACTTGTGTGTTTTGCCACCACCTTCTTGATGAAATTATGTCCAAACTGAAAGATCCAGATGCGGAGGTAATTGCTTTGTGCCGTTTATATACCAGCCTTTCTGGACCTAACATTTCATATTTGATGTCTGTAGTTTGAGATAATTCAAATTCTCATCAAGGAGTGCAACAAGATCGAAGGTCATGTCCAGCAGGTAAGCAATTTGGTACTTTTTTCGAACGACCCATTGATGTGTAAACTTTTGCTTAAATTGCAGAAATTTTAGATTTAGTTCCCTGCAAGAACAAAAAACTTGCCTAAATGTTTATCCTTAGAACTGTGTGTATAAATCTAAAATTTAATACTAGGAGCTCTTTTCTGCTTCTTCAGTTAATATATTATGCAAGTATGGCATGCATTTGATCATATTATTATCTGGTTGCCAGTGCAAGAGATTGGTCCTGCAATACATTCCCCTGATCATGGTAAATGGCGAGAAGTTCCTTGAGAAGAATGATGTGTGCGCACTCGTACAAGCGTGTCCAGCTAGTCAAAAGACTACAATCAGCTCATTCTTGGACGATGGATTGGTGAGCGATGCATGAAGATTGGAAGATTACAAAAATCGCCGTGGATTGGTGAGTGATGCATGAAGATTGGAAGATTACAAAAAGCGCACGGCGATGGTGAAAATAGTATTATTCCTTGTACATAAGGCGATAAACCAAGGGCTTCTGTATTGTGTCCATGTACTTATATTGTGGATGCAATTGTTTTACGATACAACAACAACATAGCCTTTTGTCCCAAGCAAGTTGGGATATGCTAAATTGTTTTAAGATAGCAATCTGTTAATATTCTGGGAGCTGAAAGAAATATCATGTGCTAGGCTACGGATGCTGTCAATAACTTGTCAAGAAATATTTCAGATGTAGCCAAATAAAACAGCAAGATTGTTTGTAATTTCGCATCAAAGGTTTTGTGGCTTCGGAGAAGTATGCATCCGGAGTCTAAACGTTTCATAGACAACAGCAAATTCGTCACAATAAGGCACATGCTGCAACAAAAGTGTTGCTCCTTGGCTGGATAACAATATTTACAGCAGTTCTTACCAAAAAAAAATCAATATACACAGAACGAATTTTTGGGAGATATGCCTAGGCAAACAGTATCCCCTGTCAATGTTCATACTCTTGGATGGGATATTTTAAATTGTATTTTTGAATTTAGCTCACAATTTGCCCAGAGGATCGGCAGGATTTGCACAAAGACTTTCTTCCAAAGGTTGGTTATAGTCAAACCCAAGCCGGCTGTTTACTGGCAGGTCGAAGGCCCCGCCGGAAATGACGACGCCTCGTCGGCTCCTCCGCGCACGCGCCGAGGCGGCGGTAGCCTCCGTGGTAACCGTCCTCCCCCACGAGATCCGTCCTCTTCTCAGCGCCAGTGCCACCTTCTTCTTCGTAAGCCTTTTGCCTTCGATCCATCTCATGGTTTCTCCAATTTTGCAACACCCCGAATCAAAGGATTTTGTGTTGTGGTGTATGCACAGATCCTGAGCGCTTACTTCGTGGTGCTGCCGCTCCGTGACGAGGGCGCCATCTCCCTGGGTCTGGACACCCTCCCGGGCCTCTTCGCCGGCTCCCTACTGCTCACCGTCCTCGCCGCCCCAGTCGCCTCCCTCGTCTTCTCCCTCCCATCCATCCCCAAGCCCAGGGTCTGTGCCACTTCCCTTTCCTGATCTTGGCCGTTTTATTTTCCTGGGGAGCACTACATCCATTCTGATGTGTGCTTTTCCTTTAGATAAGTTGCTGCCAGAAGCTGCTCCACTTAGATTGTTCAGAAACAGAAAATTATAGGCTTTGCATTTGAGCTTGTTGTAGTCGAATACTTGAATGTCCAAAAACTGCATTAGCATTCCTCCGAGTTCAACTGCAGGATTGCATGTCCAATTCAATGTTTTCACTCACAGTGTTGATTCTTGGTTTCTGGTCATCTGATGTCAAAATTAGGAATTCAGACGTTACTAACAATGCAAACTTTGTCTTGTGGTCGATTGAAGTTGCAGGTCCATTTAGAATTAGAAATATCCATTTTAAGAGCAAGCAAAACGTTGACACCACTGAGAGATTTCATTATTTGGGTCTCAGTTCTCATGTCTTGGATAATTCTGCTAAGGCCAAAAGATAGTTTTCAAACCAAAAGTTTTCTTGTGTTTTTTTTGTTTTTCTTCATCTTAATGAGATATCCATTTTAAGAATACAATCAACTTCTTTCTTAATATCTGTGGTTTCAGGCTTTGGTTTTGATACATAGGTTCTTCAGCATCTCTCTTGTTGCATTTTTTGTGCTTTGGTTTGCTTCTAGCCCCAGGCAATCTCAATCCGTCTCCCAGGTAATATATGTCAACAGTATCTTGGATTATTTTGAGTCTGCATGCATCAAACTTATAACAATTTTTTGAAGTCTTGAGGGAAAAAGGATCCTCCAAGATCTCTTCTGTTTCACACTCCAGCCACATTCTGTGTCTTCATGAATTCCTAATCAAGGAGCAACAGTTTTTCTTCCTTTTACACCAAAGAACTTATATTTCCTTCTACTTTTGATGTCATGATCAAGTCTAGTGAAGATGGTTCAAGTAAGCATGCAGGGTGGGAAAACCACAGCTGGTTCTACATAGTAGTGAGAATAAGCTTGTTTCTTTGGGTACGTCCTCTCGTATTAATTAGAATTATCCTGTTTATGTTTTGGATATTGAAGCTGATTTAATTCGAACAACTCTCTCCATCTGAAGGTTGCTTTACTTAATCTCATTACAATATCGTCAACTTGGGCAAGGGTAATTGATGTCATGGATAGTGAGGTATCATTACAATTACAATGCACCACCAAGTATGGATAATTCTTAGTAGTTTCTTTCCTTTCGTTTCAACTCTTTTTTGTCCTTTCAATTCAGTCAGGTTCAAGATTGTTTGGTTTTATTGGGGCCGGTGCTACGCTAGGGCAGCTTTTTGGTTCATTGTTTGCTGCAAGCATGGCATGGCTAGGACCCTGTACGCACGTTTCTCTATGAATATTCTCGTACCATAGCAATTCATGTATGGTATTTCTCAAATGCAATTTTGTATCTTCTGAACAGTTATGCTCCTTTTTTCGTCCCTCCTGATGGAACTTGCTGCTGTATCATCTAAAGGAATTTGCATTGATGATAGTCAGGGTTTAGTTGAACTGTCTCCAACAGGGTATGTGATTCTTACGGACATTTTTTATAAACATTATTGATTTCTTCTTGTTGCTTTGAGATGACCAATCTACAATCTGCATCTTTTATGGACATTTTTTTGTGGTTCATTGCTGCCACAAAGATAATTTATAAATCTGACTCTTTGTGATCAACTATAAACTTTATTGTTTTTTTCGATTCATGATGAAAATACAAGTTGGAAAGGTTGCCATTAGGTCCTAGGTGTTTTTCTTCCGTTTCTGTTTTTTCTCTGTTCTGGGTTTTCTGGATAATGTCGTACCATCTGTTTTGCTTCTTATATATCTTAATATTGATGGGCAGCTCCTTCCAGTTCGAGGAAAAAAAAAGAGAGGAAAGCTGCCTTTACACTGAGTTTGTAGGCACCACTAGGATTTAGTTTGATTTTTTTTTTGGTAATGTTCCTCTGTTAGAATTGAAAACATTTCGTATCTTTCGCTGACTGCAGGGCAGAAAAGAATCAAAATACACAAAACACAGAGACTGATGATGAAATGTCTTCACTGGTCACTTCGCCTACATCGCCTTTCCAATCTCGAAAGGCCAGCTCTGAGATTTTTGTAATGTTTGAAGGTTTCTGGCTCATCTTGCGCTCGCCCTACCTGATATACATATCTCTATTTCTATGGCTAAGTGCAGTGGTCTCATCCTTCTTTTATTTTCAGGTATGGGTATTCTAAATATGTATCGTTATATGCACCGTAAAGCTTGCTTGTAATCCTTTGAACATATTAGTTTTAATTGCGTGATCTGTACAAAGGACTCATCATTGCTCTCCAAATCACACCTTTTCTCCATGATTTTCAGAAAGTAACAATAATAGCTACTACAATATCAAGTCCAGCTGCCAGAAGGAGAACATTTGCACTGATAAACAGCTTTATAGCAGTTTTCATTCTTGTGGGACAGCTCACTTTGACGGTATTTTGTTCATCTCCAAACTATCCTCAGCCATCTATTTCCATGTATTCCTGTTACATTTTCAGTGAGCTTGCACATCCAATTTTTTTACCACAATGTAGATCTTGTATGTGAACCATCATGAGAAAGAAATGTAAAGTGTTTGTAGTCTGTTTCCTTAGTTCTATTGATTGTCATGCTTTCAGCACTGGGTACACTGTATCAGTCATCTATTTCCAAGTTCTCTCATTATATTGTGAATGAGTCTTCATATCCCAGAAACAAAATACTACCATGTAGATCTAGAATGCCAAACATCATGAGAAAGAAATGTAACTGTTTGTCTTCTGTTTCCTTAATTCCAAGAAATGTAACTGTTTGTAGTCTGTTTCCTTATTTCAATGATTGTCATGTTTACAACAGGAGACTTCATCAGACTGCACACTACAAGATCAATTTTGAATTGTGTGTCCAACATTGCAAAACTATCTAATTTGCATTTGTCAATGCTTTTCATGCGCTTCCAGTGTATTCAGTGTATGGGCTCCATCTACTCTATGAAAAAATTCACTTGTATGGTTTTAATAAACTAGTTGGTCATGTTTGTTCCTTGTGTGGCAGTTGTTTCAGATAGAATGTGATCTTCTTGTTTCTTATAGAGTAATTTATGTTATGTGAAACTCTATTTATTCTTTTGAAGAAAGAAGATACTCCATAGAATGGATCTCATTACTTTTTCCATTCCTGAGTACTCCCCTGTGAGCTTAAATATGTTCCAACCTATATTTATTGTACAATGCAATAAAGTCCAAATGATTCATGTTGTGTTTTCTCCTATTCAAATTCCAAAAAATTGATATTTTATACTTTCTCTGTGTTCATTATTGATGAGGTTAATTATTATAAACTTATCCAAATTCCAATGATATCCACAATAATGATTTGTCTTGACCAAATAGTAAAAGGTCTGCAATCATTGATGAGGTTTAGTATTTTAAACTTTCCTCGTATTTATAGTTACAAAATCTTGGGTTTTTAATGATTCCTGTTATGTAAATTTCCAAACATATCAGGGCCATATCCTTACTGTTGCTGGTGTAACCGTTGCTATCTGTGCATCTCCGCTAATTGCAGCCTCAAATATGGTTGCCCTTGCTGTATGGCCAACTTGGATTGCTGTGGCTATCACCGAAACAATTCGAAAGGTATCAAATATCAATAGATTAGGGACCTCCAGTTTACTGTCCAAATGACACATTCATTATCATTTGTATTTGCATATTTGAGACTCATTAAATCTGAAGTTTAGTAATCAGCAGTCACAAAGATGGGTTTGTATAGAAGAGTTTGTGGATCGTAATATATCTACTTTGTCCTATGGTTCCCAAGCTGCGAAATTACCATTTGACATGATTTTTTTCTATAAATTTGTTAATATTCATGCTGCTTCATTCAGTTTCATCTAAAGCAGTGCAGCATTACACAAGGTTTTACATTCGGCTATGTTCAAAACTTATCGTATAATGCTACTTTGCCATAGATGTGGTTCACATTGTAGCATTAGGTTTATCAGTGCAACTGCAATGGGATTCTTTTTTCTTCATTTACCAACACTAATTTAGGGCACAAATTGCAACTCAATACCAGGTGGAGCTGTTGAGTACCTACTCAGTGTTGTATATATTTTGTGTTATAATTGCTATATTCAGATAATCAGGAATCTAAGGAGTTGTTTTAGTTTTCTGTTATCCTAATCTTTGATTCTTTACAGGTAATCACTTATGTTTTGACAAGGCCCGGAAGGGAGTTGTTGTTTACAGTTGTATCACTGGATGAAAAGTACAAAGCCAAGGTACAAGATTAGTTCCATATCTAATTATGAGCTTGTTGACCAAGAGCAGAGAAAGGCAACATGACTTTGTACTCCATAGAATCAGGCATACAAAATGTTCTGTAACTAATATTTATGTTATTCTGACTTCTTTTTGAAAGGTTTCACAATGTTATTTCAAATAGGATGGTAATGTGCCAAAACATCCTCATGCTACCTTCAGACTGATTGTATAACAATATTGCAATTTTAGTTCACTGTGCACATAAGAGCCATATCAATCTCTCAAAATATAAAGTTGCAGAAAAAGGAGTAAATTTAAGGATCTAAGTTTGATGAAAGTCATTTTTTCAGCTGACTACTTCCCTTATTATGAGTATCAGATTCTTTAAAAGTATGTTAGCTAATATTGCCGAATGATGTCAAAAATATTCTTAGGTTGCTTCCTGTTTTTCCTCTTGGTTTTGCAAATTTTGTTACATTTAAAACATAAATGTGTTTTCTTGTAGGTTTCTATAGATGTTATTGTCCAAAGGCTAGGTGATGCGACAGCTGCTGGAATTTATAGTTTGCTGTTCAGCAGACTTGAGAAGAAAGCAACCATGGTTACCCTCTATGCATTGCCGGTATGAATCATATTGTAGTTTTTTGCTAACTCTTTCCAGATGTTTCGCACGTGGTTTTCATGTTTCATGTTGCCCATTGAAATTTGAGGTGTATTGCTGAAATGCATACATGCACTCCATCAACATGCTATACTTCATTAGTATAAACTAGTTTAATCAGAGTCCACATGTGCTGCTGCTTTAGTTTCATTTGTTAAGAAAAAAAAAGAAATTGCACATGGAGTCTTCCGCTTAGTGCTCAGAACGCAAGCAGCTTTTCCATTTCTGCAAGGATTCCCATCCCCATTAGAGGGCATGCGTTTCAGGAGTTTCTAGGTGACATTTTTGTTTACTGAACACAAAGTCTACTAGGAATCCAAAATTCATATAGAAGATGTAAAGTCAAAAATTATTATACACAAATGCAGAAAATGATTAACTCTTGCAAGCAAATCCTTATATTAGGAAAAACCTAACTAGGTGGCATTGTAAATAAAGAAATAGACATCCAAATTCAAGTAGGAGACATGAACCTGGGTGGTGGGTGTACACCCAATTCGTCCCACCTCAACTAGGCTCACTTCCTCAAACTCTTCTATTACATAATAAAAGGATTGCTAGATAAATTTATTCTTCTCTCATTTACTTGGTCCTGGGATAGATCTCTGAAGAGTCATTGTTTTTGTTTTCCTTTTTCATATCAGCTCTGCTTCCTGTGGCTTCTCACTGCGTTTCATTTGGGGCGGCTCCAGACAAGTCTTGCCAGGCTTAAGGCGGCTCCTGTGGCATCCTAATTCCTGAAGGGCCAAAAATTGATACCATATATATTTTCACATTATCACCAAGACTGAAGCTGTTTGCTTCTGCTGTTTTCTTCTCTTGGTTTTGACTCTACAGATAACTACTGGAGGTAATGACACGAGATAGACAATGCGTTCAGCATGTAGAAAGCATGGTTGCTGGAGGACATTCCCCTGTGGATATTGAACTGCTCGTTTCAAGGAGCAGCAGATTCATGGAGGAACCTTTGAATCTTGAGTGTTCCTTTCAGGATGGATTGGATTATTTCGGAGTTAAATACAGAGAAAAAGTTCAACATATGGAAGAGATAGATCAAGATACATAGAGGAGTGTTAGGACTACACATAGTAGTAGAATAATTTTTGGTTTTTGTACCGGTACCTGCATGGCAGGAACTAAGTCATGCAAATTGCAAGGTATATACGCCGATGTTAATGAATGCAGAAAGAATCGTCTCGGCAAGACATGCAATTGTCGATACTGAACCTCCTTGCTTGTTTCAAAGAATGGCAGGTCATCAAGAAAGCCTTTAAATGCAGTGTTTTCCTTCTAGGATGAATTTGCAGTCAACTACAGAGAGATTTCAACATGTAGTATTATATAGAGAAAATAGGGGTGCTAAGCCTACATGTAATGCAGAATATTTCTCAATTTTTGTATGATGCAAAACCCAAGTTAATATATTACACCGTCCTCTTTTCTTGCTTTAACTTGCATGAGGAATGATGTTGTTATTCGTAGCTGAAAGACTTTCAACTTGCATCTGCAGCTACAGACTCGGCAAACCAAACGTGCAACTATTTGGTGCAGACGACACAATAATTATTACTAGTTGCTGCATGAGGGACAGTTGCGTTGCAGGTATGATGTTGTTCGTAGGAAATCATACAGCTCTCTTGAAATGCTGCATTTTTTCCCCTTGTACAGGTGACTTGCATTTCTTTTGAAAACTAGGAATCTCAAAATGGAAGGGAAGAACCACGGCCTTTGGGGGGCCATGGAGAATTAGAAATGACAATCACCAAAGCGAGTTATAAAGCGGGACATTAGATCATCGAGCAGAGCAGTAAGCACAGGTAGAAGCCGTTGTTCATCGTCAGTCGATCCATACATTTTCCGTGCAGTGCCATCCATGTCGATACGCATCGCCGTCGTCCTTGCCGTGGCTGCTGCCGTCATGGCGGCGGCGCGGCCATCTGAAGCAGCGTCAGGCACATCGGACGCCGACGCGCTCCGATTCCCTGGGCGGCCGGGCGGCAGGGCACGCAGCCCCATCTTCCCTGGCTTCCCCGGAGCGAGACCGTCGCCGCCAGCACCCGGCTTCCCGGGCGCACCGAGCGCAAGGCCTGCACCGCCGGCACCAGTGCCGTCGACGCCGGTGTTTCAGCCGCCTTGCCCCAAGGCACCGCCGTCTGGGTCTGGCTTCCCCGGGCTGCCGGGCAGCGTTGGCGGTGGCTCAACTCCATCGTCGCCGATGGATTGCGTGACGCCGCTGGCGGGGCTGATGACCTGCGGGACGTTTCTGACGGGGAGCGAGTCGGAGACCCCCACGCCGCAGAGCGAGTGTTGCAGCGGGCTCGGGGCCTTCCTGAACACCTCGTCGGCGGCGGGGGACGGCGACCGGACCCTGCGGTGCCTGTGCCCGGTGATCCTGGGCGACGTCAACAAGATGCTGCCCAAGCCTGTGGATCCCGTCCGGATGATGTATCTGCCCATCGCCTGCGGCGTCGTGCTTCCACCCCAGGTCCTCTACATCTGCTTCAGTGAGTAGTGTCGTCGATCTTCCATTCCATTCCATTCCATGGCTGCTAAGTCCTCAATCCTCTTGCATGTCCATGGATGGCTGATGATGGCTTGAACACAATTAATAATGCAGCTGGTGGGCAGCAAACCCCGCCGCTCGTCGGCCGAATTCCTGACGTCTGGGAGAAGCCATCTGCAGGCAAGCGAGCAATGCAATTTACTTTTACTACTTATGGCGAATAACACGTCAAATTGCTCTTGTGCTAGCTACCTCCTAGCATTCTAGTTCCCTGCAACTTAACAGTAGCTGCCTTACAGTTATTCCCTGCAATTTAACAGTAGCTAGATTTTGATCTGTGATGACATTCTTGTTGCTGTTTCTCCCATATATTCTTTGCAGCTCTGTCACCGTGACCATTCAACGACCATGACGATCGGAGAAGATACAGTCATACATACATATATGATATATAGTAACGATATATATACTTCAAAGTTGAGGCGTGCAGTGTCTGATCCATGTGTCAGCATGCACTTCAGAAATGAACCATTAGGGTTTGATTCATGTGTCCGATCGATCTGATGTAAGAGCGAGCGTGTTCTTAAATTTGAAGGAGAAATATATGTAAGCCAAGTCATAGAGTTCGAAGCATACCATGTACTCCTATATAGTACTTAATTTATGAGATATTTTCACAACTACGTACTCTCCGTTCTCTTTTGATAGAATTATTTCATACTGGCATAATGACCAAAGAGGAGGATGACTCTACTTATCATTCAATTAATCAAGTCATGTAGTGAGAAAATTTTCCGTCAGGATTCCTCGGTGTCAACGTCGCACCAATCTCTGTTTAAGGAGTTAAGTATTACTCTGCATGAGAATTAAAAGGGTTGTTTGTGTCATTCCCAAGATTGCAACTCAAATTGAAATACTAAAAAATAAAATTCAATTTTGAAAATAGGACTATCAAAAGAGGATGTAGGGAGTATTATAAATAGTGATGTGAGCCTTCAACAAATAGATCTCCTATGTTGGAATGGAAGTATATATTTGTCGACAAAGTTAATTGTGCTCACATTGACACTCAGGCCGTAGTATAAATTTCATAAATTAAACGTGTATGTATGGATGCATGAATGTATATGGGAGACCTGAGGAATAAATTATAACAAGAAAGAAGCTCATATCAGCATGTACAAATTGGTGATAATACTAAATTGAAAAGTGAAAAATCAATTAGTTGAGTATTTGTGCCAAATAAATATGCCATACTACCTCCATATCGGAAAAAAATGTCGTTTTGGACAAGGTTTAAGTCAAACATTGGCAATATAAATCATGAATAACTTTTAAATTATTGAGTTTGAAAAAGTGAAAGCCATATAAATATATTTGTCTTAAAAAGCACTTACATAAAAAATATACCTACCACTTTTCAACAAATATTTTTATAAAAATAAGCAGTCAAAGTTATGCTTTGGAGACTGTGTCGCTGTCATAAATGTCTTCTTGAAAGGATCTTTTGATGTCGCCTAGAGGGGGTGAATAGGCGTTTAAAAATTTCTGCAAAATGCAGCACTTAAAACACAAGTCAGCACACAGACCGGTCAGACCGGTCAAAGACTTAGTCGCAGTGCACAGCAAGCAACCGGTCAGACCGGTTGGAGAGACCGGTTAGACCGGTCCTGTGCAAAACCTGTTCAAATATCAGAGTTTTCCCCTTTTTTTACTTTAGCATAAATACAACTTGATGTAGTGCCTCTGTAGGTGATGTGAAAAATATTTCTAGTCCCTGCACACACAGAAACAATACAACTAAGTAGATCGAAGCGGAAGCATAAAGTGAAGGTAGAGAAATAAGTAGTGAGGCAAACCAAAGTGGAGACACAAGGATTTGTTTCCCGAAGTTCAGATTCACCAAAGTGAATCCTATGTCTCCATTGAGGAACTCGTTGGGCGTGAGTCTCTTTCAACTCGATCCCTTGAGTTGGGTCTTTTTCAACCACTCCTCCTTTCCATTATCTTGATTCTTTCCATCAAGGGGGCAAGATCATGCCCGCACAGACTTGCCACTGCTCACCACACCGTCGGGAGCTAGCCGGCGACGCCTAGCCGTCTAGGAGGCTCACCTCCAAGAGTAACAAATGCAAATTAAAAACTTTGACAGAACCAAGAGTGCTCAAACTATGTTTGCTCCCAGCTGCTCGAAATCGAGCTCTCACTATGGTCACTTTGCTCACACACTCAATCTCTCAACCCAATCAAATGATATGCAATCTAGTTAGCACAACTCACAAAGAGTGTTGGGGAGAGCTAGCTGGTCAAGAAAATACTTCAAGGAGCTCAAAAATAGCCAGTGAACTAGCAGCCCACGAAAGAGAGGGCCAAGGGGTATATATACCAATCTTCCAAAAACTTTGTCAGAGCAGACCGGTCAGACCAGTCCCCCAAGCCTATGGCTGGGCAAAATACCCGAAACCCGAAGCCTGAATCCGAAAAACCCGAACCCGAACCCGAAAAATCCGAACCCGAAAAACCCGAACCCCAATTCGGGTTCTAACCCACGGTACCCGAAATTATTACGGGTAGTTCGGGTATTGGGCCACGGTGCCCGAATTACCCGAACTACCCGAAATCAGCCCACTCAAGTCTATTTGTTTATTTTTGGCCCAGTGGCCCAGCCCACCAGCCCACCGCTCCACCAGGCCACCGCTCCTAACCCTAGCGAGCAGCGCCCCAGGCCCCACCGCCCCAGCCTCCAGACGCGGAGCCGCCCAGACAAGAACGGATGCACACAAGCTTCTCTCTACTCAAGTCCTTAGCCTTGCTTCTTGGATGATTGAAAGATCAAATGAGTGGAATGTGAAGCTCAAGGTGGCTCTCAACAATAGAATGAGTGTATGAGTATTGCCTGGTGTCAAGAGAGTTCAAAATGACCAATTGGAGGGGTATATATAGGCAGCTCACGCGGATAGAGCCGTTGGAGAAAAGCTGCCATAAAAGTACGCAACGCCGGTTAATCCGACAACCCTCCAAAAGTCATCGTCGGTTTAACCGATGAATGTAAATTGCCCATTTAAAAAACTAGCCGTTACAGCTCGGGCAATTTAACCGACGTATCATCGGTTTAACCGGTGAGCCATGTTTTCAAATCGTCTAGTCGAACCTAGTCGCCATGGGACCGATCAGACGACTAGTCGCGATTAGTCGTCGATCAGGCCGATTAGTCGAGCTTAGTCGGTCCTAGTCGTCTACCTAGTCGTCCTATGTGTCACAGGACCAATATGATATATGTACTACATATTACTTAATAAAAAGCAAGTATGAAGGCAACAATAATGGTCGATTTTTCACTTATTTGTGAGAGATGATTTGTGAACTGTCCAGAATTCTGTATTCCTGTCCCATAGTCCATATTCCTGTCTCTCAGCCTCTATATACAAAAAACCTAATGGGCCACCTTGCCAGCCCATCACCGGCCGAGCCCCACAACTCAAACAGCCCACAAAACAATCTCAAGTCTGATCGTTTTCCAACCTGATCGTGCGACTAATCGCGATTAGTCGACGACTAGTCGGACGACTAGAAAACTAGTCGCCCAGACCTACTCGGTGTCCCTTATCGGGGTCACCGGACCGATAAGCCCGACTAATCGCGATTAGTCGGACGACTAGATAACATGGCCGGTGAGTGTAGTTGTACACTGATCAACTGAAAAACCAACTCTCTGGACAACTGCACCGACACTAACTCAAATCCATCGTCGGTTTAACCGGTGAGTATAAGCTTAGAAATCCCTGGAAAACCAACATTATGGACAACTGCACCAATGTTAATTTCAAATATCGTCGGTTTAAACGGTGTATTCAGTGTCCATGCTTCAGTGACAGTGTTTAACCGACGTATAGAAAATTGATGTCGTCGGTTAAACCGGTGATAAGACTTTTTCCTGATTTTGTCTGTTTTGATCTGAGTCTTGAATGAAATCCAAATATTCTTGAGATATGAGTTGAATAGAATTTGTTTGAGTTTCCAAGAACCTGAGTGACCAATGTGTGCATCCACTTTTTGATTGACCATGTCCATGCTCAAGTTACTTAGCCTTAACCCCTCTTAATAGTGCGATCTCTACAAAACTATAAAACCTATACTAACATAAGTGTCCTTCTCAACATTGCGACACTTAGGACTAGAAAGATCCTTAGTCTTGGTATATACTTGAGTTGAATACCAAGATCGCCTTTTTGAATGATGAAATTTAGGGGCCTCTTTAACATATGATCCAATGAGCGATAAGATTTCATTAAGCTGCACAAACTCATTAGTCACAATAATGGTTGTCATTAATCACCGAAACATACCTAGAGGGCCTAGATGCTTTCAACGCCCTGTGCGGACGTGCCTGGCATTGCTCCCACCGCTGCGCTGCCAACTCCCCGTACCTTCCTCTACTGCAGTACCCTCGGATGGTGTACGAACCTTGACCAGCGCAAGACCACCGTCAACAGTACCCTCGGCGCCGCGCCAAGTCAGACGTGAAGGACGGTACGACCAACAGCAACCGCCACGATGCCCATAGGAGTCACAGGACGCCAGCGCGATCCCCGCCTGGCTAAAGGGCTTCCAAGGACGACTTCCACGCCCGACGCCATACTCTCCAGTGCCCCGGCAACAGCAACTACACACTATTCTCCCACGATTCGGGGGGAAGACGACGACTTCTGAGATATCCCCATGCATGTAACCGCCCCTCCTTGTGTCTATAAAAAGAGGAGGCAGGCTCCTTCCCGAGCCATCTGGCAACACACGTTCACGGCCTAACACTTGCAACCCACAGAACACACACCCACTCTCCAGAGCTCGATATTGGCACGTGCCTCAATCATCCTCACCTGTACCAGAGACTTGGGAGCTTCTCTCCCTCTCTCGCCTCGCTTGTACTCCCCTACTATAAGCACTTCGGTGCAAGATAATACAGTGCACTCGCACAACCCTGCTGGACGTACGGCATCGAACCAGGATAAACCCTTGCGTTACTGTGTTACTTATTGCATCAATCATCTAGGATTAGGGACACGCGGCATCGATTACTAGTTGGTGCTAGGCCGCGAGGTCCAGACACCGACAATATGTGCCTTTTTGCATGCTGCAACGGTACCCATGGATGCTTGTTGCATGATTAGGAATGCATATATTGTCCATTCAACATAGAGAGCCATGCACCTTATATTTACACGATCCATTGATGTGGTTATTTGCTAGCTATCTCTTCTTAGAAATGAAGTGGTATATGTCCATCCTCTTCCCAACAAGGGTCTCTATCTCAGTCCAAAGAATAAACCAAGTAGCTGGTATGAGCGAGTGACGATGAGATCTTGGAGCGAACCAAATGTTGTCGTCAACATACATCAGATGGGGTGTGCCTCCGCATGTGTTGTCGCTTTGTGGTGTGGGGGTTTGGTCCTGCATTCGTGTCAGGAATGGAGTTGTAGTCGATGAGCCTGCCAGGGGCATGAGGCACTCGGCCGGGGACGATGGCGGATGTGTTTGTGCCCTGCGGCAGGAGGACGGGGCTAGAAGGGACGTGGTGCAGGTGGGGGCATTCCAGTGACCCGTCGCTCGTCAGGCTCTCCCGGCGACAAGGTACTGTTACAAAGCGGGTTTCTAGGCGGAGGGGGCCCTGGACTGCTGGTACGCGATGTGAGGGTGGGGATGGAGGTCGGAGGGGTTGGTGGCGCCGATGATACTACTGCTCCAGGAACAGTATGGAGGCATCATGCATCTCGACCAGATCATCACTTTGTGTCAGGTGATGGAGCTGATGTTTCTTGCGTGACATGGAACTGGCCGACTTTACTGGCGTGCCTAGGTTTCGACGATGCGATGCAGGGCGCTGCTGAAAGCATCTAGGTCCGTGGATGCTAAATGGTAACTTTCGGTGATTAGTAACAACGTTTGTGGTTAACATGTGTTTTTAAGGATCAACCGTTTAATCGTTGTCGCAAATGAAAGGAGACCCCTTAAAATTAACATTCAACGACACGGACTCAATTTCACAAGATTAAGGACCTTTCTAGACTCAAGTGTCACAAGGAGATGAAGGACACTTGATTTAGTATAGGTTTTATAGTTTTTAGTTCATGACCGTACTATAAAGAGGGGTTCGGAAGTTAGTAGCTTGACCATTCCTTGAGTTGGCCTTAGATTTCATGCACACTTGCTCAAGATCAGCTCAAGACCTGCTATGAAACTCAGAAAGTCACTTGAAAGAAGAAAGAATCGAAGATCAAATCAAATCCAAGTCAGAAATGAGAAACAGGAAAATCTCAGTGTGCTTGGATAATCCGACACCCCTGTGGTCGGACTATCCGACCAAAGCAGCTGGATGATCTGACGAAAGAAATGCAAGGTCGAACTAATGGTCGGGTTATCCTTCAGAGAGCCTTTTTTTTCCAGGGTTTGAAACATCCTTCATGCTCGGATAATCCGA
The DNA here is from genome assembly GCF_016808335.1 of Panicum virgatum. Taxonomy (NCBI): domain Eukaryota; kingdom Viridiplantae; phylum Streptophyta; class Magnoliopsida; order Poales; family Poaceae; genus Panicum; species Panicum virgatum. The sequence continues at coordinate 854,286 of NC_053152.1, forward strand.
CGCTATATAGATGGCACGTCGGACTAAGCGTCGGATCATTCTCCAGAGAGCTTGTTTTTCAGGTTGGAATTTTCTCTTCAGGACCGGACAATCCGACGCATGGTTCTTGGAGCGTCGGACTAATCAGCAGGAGTAATGATCATGGCCGTTGCTTCAGAATTCAAATTTGACAATAGCACCGGATGATCCGACGGTGGACTCAGTACACGTCGGACTAAGCCGTCGGATGAATGACATTAGCAAAGTGTTTAAAATATAACAGCTACCGTCGGATCCGACGCCCTTGTCAAGATAGGGTCGGATTATCCGACGCTTCTAACTTTTTCAGAAAAGTTGGTAACGGCTACTAGGTGATCTCTAGCCTATATAAGGGGGTGCCTCGGGTCATTTGAGCTGCTTTTTGAACCTTTGAACACCTGAGGTCACCCTTGTGCTGAGAGAAGACATCTAAACACTTGAGATCAATCATTTCCATCAAGAATTCAATCCTTGGAAGAGTGCAAGTGTACTAGAGCTTAGGGCCGACTTAGTGATGGTCAAGTGAAGGCTTAGGACTTGTTACTCTTGGTGTTTTACGGCACTTAGACGGTCTTGGTGATCGGAGGCTCTTGGTGAGCTCTTGAAGTTTGTGGGAGCCCCAAGAAAAAGGAATTGTACACAGTCTGAAGCCCGCCATTTCGGAGATAGAGAAGAGGTATTCTTAGGGATCACTCGCTCTTGGTGATGCGCCGACTTCACCACCGACTTGGCGATGGCGATGGCGGCCTGCACCACCGACTTGACGGCGTTGTACACGCGGGGGCACGAGTAGGAGTAAAGCCGGTGGATAAGCTGCGCCGACGAGGTGCGGTCGGCCAACACAGTGAGCATCAAGGGGACAGCGACGACGCCTGCACCACCTTGCAGCTGATGCGGCTCGAGTAGCCAGGGTCGATCGAATAATATAATGGAAGCTAGCTATTCTCTGGTGTTCGATCTTGGTGTGCAAGTGCTGCCTGCGTGCAGTACAGTGTGCTTGTTGCCTGGAGAGAGATATATAGCTTATTCAGCTCAGCTGGGGAATAACATGGATATTTATAGCTAGTGCCATACTCCCTCCGTCCTGAAATATAGGACATTTTAGAGTTCAAATTTTATACTCAAATGTAAGGCATTCTAAGTTGAGAGTGGATAAAACCATCTTAATTGTACATTGTTTTCTAGTCTTTTCCAATTGAAAGACGTGCATGTAACTATGTAGGGGGAGGCGTATGTGGGGAAGGTACATGGGAAAAAGCATGGTACTTTAATTAGCATATATTTAATTACTCAAATAGTGTCCCAATTCTTAATTATTAGGAGTAGGAGAGTCTTTTCTCATCTCCATAATCTATTGAAAAAAATCTTTAAATGATCTACATTTCACGACGGAGGGAGTATATATAGAATAGAAGCACTCCATGTATTGTATTGGATCACCTACTCTGTTGGACTTTGAGTTGAAAAGCAATCAATCGATCATCTGACAAAATCAAGGGAACGGCGTGCTTGCATAAATTGCCCAACAGCAACAGCCCAGGCACGTTTTCACACTAGATGTGCCTAGTATTGTATTGGAGAGTTTGGTAGGATACATGACTAAAGGAGCTAGCTAGGCAGAATTGAGGCCTGCTTGATTGCCGGTTGCCCCAGCAGCAGAGCCGTACCAAAGTTTTTGGGGCCTGGTGTGAAATTTAAAATGGAGCCTTACATTTAGAAAATCAAATAATTTAAATGTATTTTGAATTTAATTATACAATTTCTCTAACAAAATTCTCTATCAAGAGCTCCTTCTAAGTTTAAGAAAATTATTCAAGCTACTCTTCTTCTTCCAGTTTTCGGCAACACAATCATATTTTTAAGACTAGAAGACATGATAAAGTAATATTGACAAATCACAAATAGAACAAAAGTTTTTTTTTCGAATAATTTCGGAGGGGGGGGAGAGATCCCCACCTACTATATTAATCGAAGAGGCAAAGCGTCGCCAATACAAGTATACCCCGGCATACCAGGGGTTGTACAATATGAGAAGAAGAAGATGGGAAAAAGGAGGAAAAAATAATACATAAGAGAGAGGTACAAGGCTAACAAGTGTCCATCCAACACATAGGCAAGCCACTTACTAGTGAACAAAGCCACATCCGCACATCTGTACCCCATCTATCTCCATTCCACAAGCGACTGTAAAGCTCAGAGTCAAGGCCGACAGACGACGATCGTGATTACACCACCTATGGAGCATATCCAGGATCCAGTCGACGAGCCTCCAACGCCATTTAAGGGGAGGAATCCTCAAAGGGGGAGGACCGTAGAGAGAAAAACGAGGAGATCCAAGAGAGGGGATCATGGTCTCGCAACCCGGCATTTAGTGAGGCGACTCAACCAAGGATCATGGAAACAACAGGGCAAAGAGACACTCAGTAGCCCGCCAGCAATAAGACAGCTACCGATCGATGATGGGAGCCACCACCGAACAACATACTCGCCGGAGACACCGCAGTCATTGCACCTCCACACCACCCCTCGTAGCTACGCCACTTCGTTGTCACGCTCCAAGGGTCAGGCCAACGAAGTGGGGACTAAAGGCGGCTGGAGGGGCGCAAACCAAGGCTCACCGGAAACGACGATCTCCTCTTCGATGCAATCGGAGCCACCTTTAAAAGCACATCTGGCCTCCCATGTACCACCGTCCAACGCCGTGCAAGGGGAGGAAACCTTGCAGGGGGACGGTGAAAAGTGAAAACGTCCGGCATAAAATTTGATGTCACCACTTGCAAGGAGCGCGCCGACGAAGCAGAGGCGCCAAATGGAGTACACCCGCCCGACCCATAATGGAAGACCACAGTATGAATTAGCCTTGCACCAGAACCAGCGCCGGATTAGCTTGGGGTCACCTTCAAGAGCTAAGTCGACGCCTCCAAGGAGGAGAGCGACGTCCTCGGACGCCGCCGTCGAGAGCACCGACAGCATGTTGGGCATGATTTTCACCTTGAGCTCCTTTTGTAGCCCCAAGCTGCACGGCCATCACCTGCAGACTGCGGTCAGAAGACGACGAAGCGGCAGCAAGGCGCACCGAAGGCCACCACCGTTCACCGGCAGCACCCGGCAGCACCGAGAAGGGGACCCCGACGAGATCCCCGCGCCCCCAATCCGGAACCGCGAGCTGCGGAGAGTGGGGGGTGGGGGGCAGTGGGCGGCGGCCACCGGTGACGAGGAGGGAAGCCTCCGCCCAGATCTGTGGGAGGAGGAAGGAAGGACCCCCTCGCCACCGCTGCCAGGCAGCCGTCCAAGCAGCAGCGCGAGGACTGCTGTTGGGCGACGACCACATGGCACGGCGGTGTGGAGGGTGACGACCACAGGACACGGCGAACCCCGCCCAGATCTGGGGGGGGTGAGCTGCTTGCAGGAGGGGGTGGGGATGATGTCGCAGGTGCCGAGCAGCCACGCGAGGAGCTCCAGAGGGCCATGGCTGCGGTGGCGCAGCACCGGCGAAGTGGAGGGTCGGCGGCCTAGGCGGCGTGGAGAAAGGAGACCGCGGCACATTGAAACGAGAGAAGGGCCCCGCCGCCGCCATCCTAGCAGCCGCGCGGACTTCGGCGGCTGCTCCGGCAGCGGCGAGGGGCAGGGGAAGGCCGGGGTGGGGGCGGCGGTGGTCGGGGGGGTCTAGGAAAGTAGGCGTATCGGTTTCAACTCTCATAGAACAAAAGTTTACTTAAAATAAAGATGATTACGTTCACTGTAACTAATAAAGAGAGAAAATTTATTTGTGATCAAAACTTGATGAATGCAATGACCGAAGCCAATCAATTCCAGCCCAAGCATTCACATATACACTTACGTAGCATCCTACACTCAATTGAGAACTAAGAAATTAGATAAAGGACTCAGCGTGACACGAAGACAATAGTAATCGGCGAGTTACAGGTCACGAGCATGGTGCCTGGTAGCAATCGCATCTCCACGTGAGTGCCCAAGGTGAGGTATCTCGATAGAATCGTGTTTGGCATCGTCTTATGTGATCCTGCTCGCTCGAGGTCTCAAGGGGAGAAAACGTCCATCCAAGTCTCCAGTCTCGTGCTAATTCCAGCGCCTTAGTTCTAGTCTAATGTGGGCATTGGTAATTGTTATCAGAATGTGAACTAATTAACTAATTACAGATTAGGGATATTGCTTGGCTAATTAACTGCTAATTAGGGGCCCTCTAATTTTGGGGGTCCGGTGCAGTAGCCCCACTTGCACCATGCCATATACGGGCCTGAGGAGGGGCAGGGAGAATGGGGAAGGATGGTGGCGATGACCAGGGAAACACATATGATGTGGGACGCCGGTGATCTAAGACATGATTTCAACACCTGATGAACAACACCTCCTACCTAACCAACGGCACAAAACTAATATCAGGAGACAGACCTTGGTGTTGGATGTGATGTCATGATTCTCTTGTGACATCAGATGCTTGGCGCAGCTTTAACCCCCTTCCGATCGGCGGAGAGGTCCTATCTTAGAAGAAGAAATCAGATAGTAGCAGCTTCTTGGCGCAACAACGACAACAATAGGATGAATGATTAATCCTAGAGGTGTATGAATTTATTGGTGCAGTGATGGCAGGCAGGGAGACATCATGCTTTTGAAAAGGCTTCCTGTGGCAATCAGGGCACCTACAATTAGTTTCTTGATTGATTAATAGGGATGTCTTGATTTATTTAGTACGGAAAGAATTTATGCTACTTAATTTGTACACATCCATTTATACAACTCTTTTTTTCTATTTGTACATAAGGAAGAAATATGCGGGGATCAATTTTCTCCCTTAATTGTGCACGTGAGGGTGCTCCATGTGGTGGGTACACCTGGTGAATATGTAGAAGGCTTTGATGAAAAAGGTTTTAGCTTTTGGTCGTTTGTGGTGATTGTTTGTCGAACGAAACCAATCCCCCCTCCCTTTTGTAAAACCACTAAACCTGGCAAGTGGGGCCTCCACGAGGAGTACGGTGGGCCTAATCTGGGTGAGAATGAATTTCATTTCTTTCAAGATTTATAATATAGATGAACCAAAATGGAAGTAACCTCACAGAGAGAAGAAAGTAACAAGAAATAGAAGAGAAGTAACAAAGGAGAAAGATACTCCTATGAAGTATGAACCAAAGGGGAAGTAACCTCACAAGGAGAAGAAAGTAACAAGAAACAGAAAAAAGTAATAAAAGAGAAAGAAGAAGACTACGACGATGGTCGGTGCTCAGGTGAGTAGGTGACGGATTGAGGTAGCAAAACTTGAAAGAAAAGAGTTTTGCTCTAGTAGCCCTTCCATGCAATTTGCACATATTTTAAAGCAGCCAAATAGTTAAATTTATTTTTTTGCCTGGGTACTGTTTGGGCCCGGCCCTACCCGTACCCCCGAACAAACCCGGTCCATGCCCGATCCTCCCATACCACATGTCCACATGCCACGGAAAAAACTACTCTGATATCCCCATGTCTTCGACCTTCGATCTCTTGTTTCCATCCTCCAATTCTTGTTCGTCGCCGGCGATTATCCTCCCCCTACCCAGCACTCACCATTGGCAACACAGCAGCCCCCTCTCTCCCTCACGGTTTCGTTCCCCACTACCACTCACCGTTGGCAACACAGCAGCCCCCTCTCTCCCTCATGGTTTCGTTCCCCACTATTTGCCATCGCCATCTCCATCCCCCATGGCTACCCGCCCTGCATCACCTTGCATGACAATTAGATCACTGGTTCCCCCTCGTGGACACTGAATTTTTTATTCATCCAGCAGCCATTCAGGTAAATGTAGATATCTGTTAACTTTAATTGGTCATGACTGTCAGGTAGCATTAGGACTTGAATTTAGTGGAATTTTCTAGTGTCCTTTTGGATGCCTGTATGTATCTTTATTATGCAGTCTTTCATGTAAGAATATCAATTAACGAATTGTTAGGGTGTGACACTCTGAACTTTATATTCAGCCAACAGTTATTTAGATAAATCTGGGTTCAACACTTTTCCTCTATTTGAATATATGTTATTGTTCTCTGCAGCAAGACTTTAATGCCAATGATGAAACCTCTGAATGTGAAAGCATGGTGGCAACGGATGATGATCAACTAAGGGTCTGTTTAGATCCCAAACTTTTACACCCATAAACATCACATCGAATGTTTGGACATATACATGGAGTACTAAATGAAGTTTATTTACAAAACTTTTTGCATGGATGGGCTGTAAATCACGAGACGAATCTAATGAGCCTACTTAATCCATGATTTGCAATAGTGATGCTACAATAACCATCCATTAATTATGAATTAATCATGGATTAATTACCATCATTAGATTCGTCTCGCGATTTACAACTCATCTGTGCAAAAAATTTTGTAAATAGACTTCATTTAGTACTTCAAATTAGTAAGATTCCGTTCCCAAAATTTTTGGGCACATCATCTAAACACGGCCTAAACTATAGTGCTGAGCATTCAAGCAACAACAACGTAAAAAAGAAAGAAAGATTCCGAAAAGAGAATTTGTCTGTTAGGAGGCTTGGATATAAATTTAGTTTGTAGCTTGAATGAAGGGCAAATGTAATCAACCTTATACAAAGCCTGATATCAGGACATACAATTTCCTTGAGTTGGTCATTTGAATTAAGAATTCATAGGATTTATTATATGTGTTGTATAGCTGCACTTGATGTTAAACCATCTCAAACATGATCAGAAAATATACAATCATCTGGGAAACTTATGCTGTAATTCAGCAAATCAATCAAGTAACAGTCTTGTACAATTTTCCATATATAATGTTGTACAAGTATCATACATGTGCACACAAATCTATTAGTGGTGCAGTTCTTCATCTTCACTGGTGAGCGTGTGCCCCAGTTCTGGATTCCAGTCTAAACAACTTTTGAGCTTCAGAAGTGTCTCTTTTCATTAGCCTTACATCAGTGGCACACCTTCAAGCATTGTCTGTCTCTTTGTGCATGCAAACCTGGCCAACACCATTCTTTTCTCAAGTTCAGAAAACTTGTCACCGACACAGTCCTTACTTTTCTTGGAAAAGAGCACGCTTTTAACTCTTCTCTAAAGTGGAACCGAAGAATGCAACATTTCGTCTGGAGGAAAGAAAGAGAAAATGAACAGCAGTATAAGACTGTAATATGCGGGGATTCTATTTATTGTGCGCGCTGCTGCGCGCCTATCTGTTGCAGAAGAGATGCTAGGCTCGCTGCACGTGGGCCTGTGCCATCACTGTTCATCAACTTCCCCGCGGAGACAGCACCGCCTAAGTTGGGGGGGGGGGGTTGGTTCCCGGTGCAATTATGGTCACCAAACTTTGAAAAGGGAGACGAGCAGTGGTGGCGGGTTGCGAGCAGCGTGGCAAGGCAGCGTGGACACCACCGGGGAGGGGGCGGTGGTGAGATATCTAGTGGGCCAGGGTTCGGGATGGTGGAGGCAGCGGCCGGTGGAGGCGGACCTGCAGCGGCTACGCCACCGGAATGGAGGGCGGAGGGAGGCATTGGGAAGCTGTTCGTCAGCTTTTGCGACGGGATGAATCCCACTCGAGCGCTTTATACATGAACGCTCCCGTAATCTGTAATCTGTCCGAATTGCATTATGAAATTATATTACTGAAAAGAGGTGTGATTGTTATATGAATGTATAGATTTATGTAAGCCTGAGAATGGGACAAAATGATGTCAAACTAAACTCATTTGCTTCAAAATGATTGCACAAATTATTGAAATTGATGAGCAAATTAGAGAGGAATCAAAAGGAAGATGATCATTCCTCTCCCAATGTAACTGCTTAATATCATAGAAGTGATTCGTGAACTATATATCCATCTGAACTCGTACTACTTATTGCTCCTGCCACTCTCACTTCCTGATCATTGTATGGCTCCAAGCCTCCAATGCACAAACAGAGCATGCACCTTCTCCCGTACTCTGTAGTATGAAGAAACAAGCAGGGGTTCCTAAATCTCGTGGGAATCACAAGTGTCGCCGGCAAGTGCGACCCTCTCCTCCGTCACCGTGCAGAGCCGCGTCCATCCACCCCTCCCCGTGCGCTCACCGCTAACGAGCAATGGCTAAGGACCTGTTTAGTTCGCAAAAAAGTTTACATAGTATCCGTCACATCGAATTTTTGGATATATGCATAGAGCATTAAATGCAGTTGAAAAAATAACTAATTACACAGTCTAACTGATTCATACGAGATGAATCTAATGACGCTAATTAATTTATGATTGAATATTAATTGTTAAATAACAACAAAATGTGCTACAGTATCAAAACCCAAACTTTTTCACCATTTAAACACAACCTAAGAAATTGAAACGACCATCAATGAAAATTTCATGAGGAGCATACAAAATGGATTGCATGCGTCGGCACCCACCTCTAGAATGGCTCCAAGCTGTCCAAAGCTGCCGCCGCTACCTCCACCGCCATTCGTCCATCCGAATGCGCAGCTGCCATGGAACGCCATCGGTTTCATGTGTTGTAGCCCTCAATCCATTGGGGCTGATGGAAATGCACCTCCGCTGCCGATGACAACAGATCGAGAGTGGCTCGCCGCAGGTCGCGAACGACAGAGCACAGGTGAAGGGAGGAAGCCGCCACCCTCTCAAATGTGGCTTGATGTCGTGGAGAGACACGGCCGCCGCCGCCGTCGGCGTCCGTGCCCCCTCGGTCTGTAGCTCTAAATAAATGAGATGAGTGTCTTGCATTTGCGTGGAAAACGGATTGGGAGTCAACGACCTTTGGTATTTACCCGGACCGAGCTTCGCTCTTTGGACCGGGCACGGTTAGGATACGGCGAGGTAGGAAAAAAATAAAATTTATTAATTGCTACTTCAAAATGTGTGTAAATGGAAGGGACCATGGGACCAAAACTTGAAAGAAAAAGACTACAACGATGGGCATGCTCCGATGAATGGTACTTAACCAACCCTCCGTACATGACTTGCTCACGTAAAGATATAAAATTAACGCATGAATAATTATACTTATTTGATATCTATAATCCGTAGCAACATGTGGGTATATTTGCCTAGTATATATGTATAAAATATTACTAACTATTAGTATAGTTTTCCATCCGGTCCGAGTCCCATGGGCCGGCCCATGGCACGAGGATAATTGGGCTTGGCCCGACCCGATGCGGACCTCGCGTCGTGTCTGGGCTGATGCCTCTGCACCAATAAGGTCAGTCTGACTAGGCATGGTAGACCGTTCCGAGCATGCGAGTCCCAAGAGCTCGAGCGCCTCCCCGTATATAATGAATGATGCTTGGCCCCTGGTCGCGTCGCCCCAAACCGCTCGCACTTTTGTAGGGGTTGGATGGGCTTGGCTAACCATGTCTACTTCGGGTACTTTTTCATTCCAGACTGAGTTGGGTTGGATTGGGTACGGGTGCTATTTTGGAAGTGCTGGCTTATATTCTCGATATAAAACCAATAGTCTTTCCAGCCAGCCAGACTACTCGGATATTTGTACTTGATATAGTGCTTGTCCATCTCCTACCTAAGTTGGAACCCAGATCCTTCGACTACATTGATGTTTTTGTCGTTGTGATGGGGTTTCAGATGGAAGAGATGACGAAAAAGATCTTAGTGGGGCTTGATGCTAAGGAATGTTTCTCACAATTGAACAAAAATGGAAATATGCAAGATAGGGTTGAATGGAAATATGCAAGATACAGTTGGGATTCAGATGGTGGATCTGATACCACGGTAGTACAGTAATCCGTGAAGAAAATTAAATCAGAAGCAGAGAGGGCCAAGCCAGGCTCAACAAATTGTTGAAATAGAATAATCACATCCATTTGTTCAGAGTAGCATCTGATCCGGTTGGGCGCCACTACATTATTTCTTTGGGCTCAAGAAGGCCCTCATCAATAAGTCTCAAGAGATCAGTTTCAGAGCACTTACTTTTCCACCACAAATCGACAAGCAGAGCCGCTTCCATTGACTGCTTCCCCCCTTTTCTTTGTTGGCGTTATTCTTGCCTACCATCTCTGGGGTATGAGTTCCTTCACTCCAACACGCTCAGGGGCTTATGAGAGGAGTGGCGGATGTGTGGATCTGAGGGAGAAAGCCCTGGCGACTCGATTGCTAAAACGAGGAGGTGGCCGACAAGCAGATCTGAATCTGAATCTAGAAATGGCAGCGACGATGAAGTAGAGGAAGATGAAGTGACAGAGCAATGGAAGTGGATTTACCTATAATTACCTTGCAGTAAAAATAATTAGCGGTGCAAAATAGTAGTTTTGTGGAAGCATAATAGTTCTTCACGGGATAAGATTAGTTTTTGCAGTAATTTCAAGTTTTGTTTCGGGAAGTTATTTGTTTAATCGTTTTTAGGGATTTTATTCCGAAAAAGGTTTTTAAAATTTTGATCGAATAAATCCAAATTAACCATCAAAACAATTTGTTCAACTATATTTTCGTATGTTATTTTGGATACTTTTTCTCAATGATTTAGATTTAAAACTCGGGGTCTATGGGACACGTGTTATGATATCTTAATTTTCAAATTTATTTGGAAGACAAGGAACGGCCTGATTGTTCGATTCAATCGAATACTCAGGGGTTATGAAGCATAATAAGTTGTACAATTTATATAGCGTGAGATATGGATTTAATCAAAATGAAGAAAATCAAAAGGTATTTCATGGAAAGGAAAAAAAGTTTTTTAAAAAATAATAAATTGCTCTTGCTTGCGCCACACCTGCTGGTATATGACGTTTATCTAGTCTACTTTTGTTATCTAGTCTAGTTTCACATCATCTGAAAAATATCGATAGCTTGCAAACAGTTAAACATGCAATTTGTCTTGGTAAAGAATAAGAAAGATGGATAGAAACGGAGGAAAGGAGATGAAGCTTTATCTGGTTTTCTGGGACCTCCAGCTTCGTCTTCGTCGCGTCACCTTCCGTGCGGGGAAAAAAAAGAAAGAATTCAGCCAGGCAATCCCAAAGGAAGGGGAAGGGATTGGAAAGCTAGGGTTTTCGCCATGGCCGTCGCCCACCTCGAGCTCGAATCCATTCTTGCCACGCTCTCCTCCTAGCTTCCGCATCTGGCATCCCCACAAAAGGAGCCGCCCGCTTTGATTCCCCTCCCCCATTCGAGGGTTTCCCTCCCCTCCCCTTCCCTTCCCCCAAATCGAATCGCCGCATTGCCGGCCGAGCAAGCAACCTACCCACCCGCCCGCCCGCCTTCAAGACAGCGCTGGCGATCCAGCAGGCGGCGAGGGCGGCGGAGGCGGCCGGATAATCAATGTGTCCGCTGTGCTCCGTGCACCGCTGGTCGCGCCGCGTCGCCACCATGCTCCCGTGGCTCGTCATCCCCCTCATCGCCATCTGGGCCATCACCCAGCTGCTGCTCCCGGCCGCCTACCGCTTCGAGGTCACCTCCCCGCGCCTCGCCTGCGTCTCCGTCCTCCTCCTTACCCTCTTCTGGTATGAGATCCTCCTCCCGCGCCTCTCCCTCTGGCGCGCCCGCCGCTCCGCGCGCCTCCGCGAGGAGCGCCGCGCCCACGCCCTCGAGCTCCACAAGCTCCGGAAGACCGCCACCCGCCGCTGCCGCAACTGCAGCAACCCCTACAGGGACCAGAACCCCGGTGGTGGCAAGTTCATGTGCTCCTACTGTGGCCATGTCTCCAAGCGCCCCGTGCTAGACCTTAATTCAGCCGGGAAGGTGCCCATCGGATGGCCTTGCTCTCAGGATTGTGGATGCTGGCTCGACCTGCGCTGCTCCTCCAGCAATAACAACTCCTTCTTGGCATTCTCATGGCGCCTGCTGTCATCCTTTTCCTCGACAGTAGTGAGCTGGTTCTTGAGGAAGATATTCAGATTTACATCGTCAGGGGATGGTGAGGGCTTGGGCCCAGATGGTAAAAGGTTGGCAAAGAGAGGGGAGAATGTTGGAAAAGCTGAGGAGAGCAGGGTCGTGAAGGCGAGGAGGAAGGCGGAGGAGAAGAGACTAGCGAGGCTGGAGAGGGAAATGCTGGAGGAGGAAGAACGGAAGCAGCGTGAGGAGATGGCAAAGCTAGTAGAGGAACGGAGGAGGCTGAGGGATGAGAAGGCAGAGGCTGAGGAGCGGTCCAAAAGCGCTACCCCTGTTGGGGAGAAGGATGCTAGGAGGGAGGCAGAGAGGTGGCGGCAGGAGAGGAGGAAGAAAGAGGACAAGGGGTCCAGCAAGAGCAATTCAGATTGTGAGGACATTGATAGAAGATTGGGCCGCGAAGGTGATAGGAAGCGAGAATTTGACAGAAAGACTGACTTGGACAAGCGTGAAGGTTATAAGCCTTATTACTCGGAACCTAACAGCCATACTAATAAGACTGTGGAGAGCAGAACAAAGTACTTTGGTCGTATGACGGGTGGTTTCTTATCTTCTTCAAGAGGGTTTGGCAGTGGTTCCTTCTTTGGCAGAAGTGCTCAGGCCCCTGCACCTCAAGTTAACAAGGTTAGTAGACCTGTAGTTCCTGCAACTGACCAGGGTAATGCACTCAAAAGAGAAACCCAGCATACAGCCACTCAAGCTACAGCCAAATCCGCTACAGCTGGAGAAACCAGAAATTCGTGGGCTAATTTTAATCGACCTGTGAGTAACAAGGGCATTATTATTTTAATATAAAATCTTACTGTTAGAAGCAATTGTGTTAGTTTCTTTTAGTCTTTTACCTGAACTTCCGTCTTAAATTTCCAAATTCTTTTGTATTATGCTATATGCAGGTTAGTCCAAATGTGCAGCCACACCCTACCAGCCTTAAAAAGTCATGGCATCAGCTGTTTAGTGGTTCAGCATCAGTGTCCCCTTGTCCTGATGTTACAACTTCAGATCGTGATATGAATCGGAAGCCAGAACCAAATGGAGCACAGATAAGCAATGCTCATATATTTGTGTCTCAGTATCCTCCTCTGGAAAGCAAGCCATGTTCAAGCCAGTCCATGCAATTTCCAGGTTTCCCACCGCTTAATGGAGCATCCCCCATTAAGCCATTACCTCATTTTCCTGCTGGACACATGCCCTTCTATGATGATGCAGAATCCACAGTATTTGAAGAACCAGAACAATTTGAAGACCCATGCTATGATCCAGATGCAATTGCATTACTTGGGCCAGTTTCAGAGTCTCTAGATAACTTCCCTTCGGACTTAGATTGTGGGTTCATCTCAAGTGATGTCAGCAAGGAATCGCATGGGAGGCCTTCACCCATCGAGTCTCCTCTCTCAAGATCTCGAACAGTTGAAGAGAAGCCTATTAAGCCCCCACACTCATCAGTCACAAAAGGGCCTGGTGGTTCCATTTTGCCTGAGGCTAGCAGTGAACAAGGCACTTGGCAAATGTGGAGCACGCCATTGGTTCAGGAAACTTTAGGTCTGCAAGGTCCTCAGAGTCAGTGGCTTCGACAACACACAAATCAATTTAACCATAGTGTCAATCTTTTCAACAGTGGAACAGAAAGCTCCCTGAGTACTGGTTCGAATGACAATGATCCATGGCTGCAGAAAGCACCCTTTCAGCAACTGCCCCCTGATACACCAAGCCTGTTTCTTCCACATGAAGTACAAGGAAAAGCTATACACAATGACTTGGTTTTTGGGTCTTCAAACAAATCAGCCCGTGAACACCCCTTCGGGCCGCCTGGCCATTCTTGGCCTAAGTACGTACTTTCCAATGCCTTACTTGTTTTCAGAAATTTTATTGCATCAAAGGCTCTTAGCACTGCTGATCATCTTATACTGTTTACTTGAGCTAGAAACTTGGTACCCCTTTCCCCAGATGTTGACAATGCTTGTTTCCTGCAACTGTTTGAGTTCGTTCAGGCTTTCCTTTTCCTGCAATTGTTTGAGTTCGTTCCTGTTTTCCTGTTCACTACTTAGTATAACTCCATGTATCAACAAATTTAAGTACCAAGGTATCGACAAAACTGTTGAATGTCATATGTGCATAGTCACATACATGTGTGATTGTGCATTACATCTTATTTCGACCAGGTAATTTGTGTATTGAAATGAGAGGCTTTTGAAAAGCAAAGTGCATAACAGGAAGTTTAATTCATTCTAATCTTATACTGTTAAACCCATGTGAGTATGTGATACTGGGTGTGTATGGATGATCCGTCTTGGAATGATTAAAGGCTCCGGTGCTCTTTATTCTCCAATGATTAGGTGTAAGTTTCTCGTGGATCTTGTTTTTATGAGTAATACATGCAATTTGGAGCAGGTCAAGGGGCGAGGCCACTTCTAAATTTTTGAGGAATTTGTTCCATGAATCACCATTCACCAACCAATTTTGGCATTGGATGCCACTACTCTAGAAGGTGTCAGCGTAGGTGCTAGTCATCACCATCCTGCTTACCGCCTAATCGCTGCCTACTCGATCACACATATGTATTTCTGTATTTGTCACTTTCATGGATCATTGTTCATTGATGATATGATATTAAAAATTGGAGTTCTACTGTACTGGTGATTCATGATGATGGCCGATTGACAAGCTGTCATCATGAATAATTAGCTAGCTAGGATTGTGCCCGAGCTGGTTGCGTGATGTGTTCCACTAGTTGTGATTGTTGAACCTTTAAAACTATATGTGTTCTCAGCAAAGTTTTTGTTTCAAGAATGGCATGGTTGGTGAACAAGGTTGCCATGGGTTTCTTTCAGCCCAGCTTGAAATTGTGTGCTAATAAAATTATTTTTTGAAGGAGATTAAGAGGCACATTCATTGCTAGTTCTTAATTGATTAGAAAGATAGGTAAAGAAGCCAAGGAGGCAAGGGCTATGTAGTTGCCATCATGAGCTATTGGATCATTAGCTGTTTTTGTCCTTGGTCTTGATGATGTGTTTTTCTGATATTGAATATAGCACTTGAACCATAAAAATGCATGATTCAAATTTTAATTGTTTTGGCAAGACTTTGTTTTCCAATATTTACATATGACTAATGGGTACCAAAGTTTCTGACAACTATGAAGTCTGTCTTTGCAACAGGAAGTAGTTTTGAGGTGGATAAATAGAGTGAACACAGGATTTTACAATATCAAGGTCTTCTACGTTCATTATTCTCAATTGGCTAAATGTGTTTGCTGTATTTTTTTTTTAAATATTGTGGACTACTACTTGACAAGGCTAGAGTTAGATGGCAAAAATAATCATTACTCACTGCGAGCGTAAGCCTGTTTGGTTGCAGAAGCTTTTTTTTTTTGAGTTATGTGTAGGTTGGTAGCAAGTGTTTTAGTTCTATCTCTAGTAAGATTGGGACGATATTACATCTGAGAAAATGTGATGATATGAGATTGGAGGTTGAATGAACTCAGTTGACACCAAAGCCCAAAATTGATAGTTAAATATTTTGCCAATTTGTGCAATGCCACAACCCTTGAATGAATGAATAGATTGTTTTATGGGGAGAGTTAGTGTTGTATATTTAGCCAAGTTTTTTGTGTTCCTATTGAGAGTTGGACTTTGGCTCTGTAGATGGCTGGCATGATTCTTATAAAGTGCGGTTCACTAGTGGTGTGCCTGCATCCTGTTTGACCTTCTTGTTAATGAAGCATATTATTGAGTGCAGCTTGATCTGTTGCTTTTTGAACGTGCCATGTAACGTAGAATTTTTTAAGATGCTTATTGATAGCTGTTTCGGTTTGTGTTTGCATGGGTGGGGCAGGTCCCTTGTTGCATAAAAGCTCTGTAAAGGTGCTCTGATGGAAGAAGAGGCAGTTGAGTCCAAGTAATATGGATGAGTCTAGTTAGGATACTATACTTTGTGTCTAGAGACTATGGATGATTCGAGACAAGGCCTGATGGGGTCTCCAGTAGTATCCCATGTCCCCCTGATCACATCTGCAGGAGAGACATCCATGTAATCTGCTAGTGGGCTGCTGCCCATATCAAAATGTGGCTCAGGGGAGCATGGAAAAAATCTTGTACTCAGTTTTCTTAGCATGACCGATTTATTTTGAGTTAGGTTGGAATACTCAGGTAGTATTACTGTGATTATCAGATTCCTAGTTCCTAAAGGCCAGGCTGTGTGCAGGACTGAGGTACTCGACCTTTCAGCAGCCCCTAGCTGATGGAAACTTAGCAGAAGTGCAGAACTAAATGAGACATGTTTGTGTTATAGAAAGTACTGTTCTAGCCTTCTAGACAAGACTAAGTATTCCAACACATGTGTGGCACTTCATTTTCTTTTCCTTTTCCCCTTCAACTGTCCATATCCTATGTAAATTCCTGGTTTTTTGGTGGTGGTAGTAGTATCATACTATCATTGTTAGTTGATGAAGTGAAAACTCTGGAACTCACGACTTTGTTGGGTTCTATGATTTACGCAGGGAGGAACTGGTGCTGAATGGAGCTCAGGAAGCAACGCGTATATCATCCCCGCCTTGTGCACATGTTGGTGGTGGAGGCTTATTTTCCTCAACAAGTCCTGATGTACAGTCAGTGTGGTCCTTCAATGAAAAAGAGACAGCATAGAACGAACTTTGATTATATAGAGGGAACGCAATGTCGAGCCAAGACTTCCTTGCCTCCTCCTTGCAGTGATGTAGGGGTTAGTGAGGAGATAAGCTGGTGGATTGTGTTCCTTGATGCAAAAGTATGATGATTTTGTTAAGTAGCACTCACCTCACCAATTAACATGCGCTCATGCATTGCATTAGGCCTCTCTAACCCTGAGTGACGTGTTGGGGGCATTTCATCGTATTAACTTCCGGATTCAATAAAAATGGGGATGGGGACTTATCGCGCTCGGTGGTGGTTATTAGTTAGATTACTGGGTCCATGCATGATCGTCGCTAACAGTACTGTTTCCCTGTGTGCAATCGCACGTGCCTATTGCTTGTTTGGAGGAAGGTTGGTTGATGGATGAAGTGGTGCTCGCATCGCATTGACACAGTTGGTGCTTGTTATCTACCCTTTCCGTTATTAGTCGTTTTAGCTTTTTTATATGCATATTTTTACTATACATCTAGATATACATCGTGTCTAAATGTATAGTAAAATTAATATATTTAGAAAAACTAGCATCTAGATATACATCGTATCTAGGTGCATAGTAAAATTAATATATCTAGAAAAACTAAGACAGCTAATGATTTAGAATGAATTGATCCCGGCAAGGTGGCGTTTGCGGAATTTGTTTGTTAATATGCACGCTTAACTTTTGCATCAGCAGCTCACTTGACGAAGCGAGTCAAGACAATGGTGAGTGGCATCAGCATCTTGATTTGCAAGTGTGGTTCACCAGTCACTGGCCTCTCTACTGGTGACAGAGCAGCTAGCTACTACCACGCAGCCAGACTGCCAAACTTTTCTGTGCTCTTGTGTTTGAGTGAAACACGAGCTTGTTGTGTCTGCACCCATATCCATTGCCATTGGTTGGCATGACGAAAGGGACGTCCATCCAATCCCATGCTTGGGATTTTTCTGATTAACTGGTTGGATGTCGTGAACTGAAGCTAGTAGTCGGATGATCCAGCTGGATAGGTATGAAAGTAGAGAATTCCCTGCAGTGGCTTGGATGCATTTGTTTGGTCAGCATGTATGGACTATGGAGTGCAGTGCGATGCCAGGAAGAAGAGAGGAGAAATAGCCGCCGCCTCGCCCTCGCGTTGTTTGTGCTGCACTTGTGACCTTTTACAGATAAGAGTGGTGGTGGGCTGGTGGCTCATTCCAAGGCATGTGTCGTGGCCACCACGATTTGTTGTGAATGTCTAATCATCATCCATACATTAATCATCAGACCACCATTATACCTAGTGGTTGACAACCACTATAACTAGTTGGTTACATCTACGATATAGTTTCTCCATGTGTCTGTCTTTGACTTCTAGAACAAACAATATATATATGATCATAAACCCAGCTGTAACATGCATTATTCATTGCTGCATTTCTTGTTTCATTGTTTGCTAATGAAGGATCAGTAACATGTATAATTCTTGCGGTTAAAATGGGCAAACGATTAAGAATGATGATGAAATTCAAGAAAAAAAGGTATTTTGATTTTTTTTTAAAAAATCCCTAAAACTAGTCTGAACCTCAACGTTTAAGACAAAAGCATATCATCACATTAACATTTTTTTGAAAAGTATCACATTAACATTTAAATGTGCCATTTTTCAGAATGATTCGAGACCTCCAAGTCTACTTTTTGATAAATTTTCACAATCTTAGTTAGATGTTTTGCCCATTTGCACATGAGATGCTCCCATATAAGTAATTACTTACTGGTCAATTAAATCTTCTGGAAGTGCGTAGCGTAGGTGGTGACCAGGCCGCCGTTTGCGACGAAGGGAACCATAGAGGTGAAACAGTCTTCAAGCTACGCACTGACAGGGTGGGCCCAGGGGTGCAAGGTGTCAACCAGCGCGTCTGGCAAGGAGGCCCAGCCAGCCTTGCAACCACGTTTATATTCCACCAGAAGCAACGCCTCCGACCGAGACCCTCGCCGTCGTCCTCTCCCAGTTCCACCCCGCCGCGCCGCGCCGCGGATTCCTCCTCCTCGTGGCAACTGGCAAAGGCAATCCTCCCTCCTCCTCCTCCTCCTCCCCGGATTTGAGTTGAGGCAGGCAGCTACTTGCTCCCCTCTCCACCTGCTCCCATTTCTTTCTTTCGTTTTCTGTCCAATTAAATAATTAATTAAAGCAAGTTGCGAGAGGTGGCGTTTGGTGAGCGCGTGCTCGGCCCCGTCGGCCGAGTCTCGGGAGAAATCCATCCATCCCTGCAAGGGGGATCCAGTCCGCCGCACCCACCCAGACCCAGGCTCCAACCCAACTCCCCCTAATCCGCCATTGATCTTCTTCTCTCCTCACTCCCCAAAGCCCCGCAACCAGCAATAAAGCCAAAGCCGACGCCTTTTTCTTGAATCCAATTCCTTCCGCCAAGTCAAGGGATTCATTCATTGATTGCTTCCTTGGAGAAGACATCAGAAATGTGCCCGCTGCGGGTCATCCTCATCTTCCTCTCCGCCACCATCGCCGGATTCTTCCTCATCCGGGGGCTCAACGCCGAGCCTGACCAATTCGACGCCGACGCCGACGACAAGACCTCCGAGTCGGGATCCCCCAGGGCGCCCGTACCCCTCCATTCCAAGGTAAAGCCTCCATCCCTCCCTGCTCTGTCTCCTCGCTATTCTTATCTTCTTGCCTGCGCTCAATGAAAATAGGAAGTAGGATTATAACATTAGCAAGGCCTTCAATATCTATTTGTGCTATTTGCCAACCAACATGACCTTGCTTCTGTTCTCCATCATGTCAGCACATAGGGGTGGTCCTTAAGATGCTTCATTTCTGTTCTTCATCATGTCAGCACGTAGGTGTGGTCCTCAAGATGCTTCATTTCAGGCTCATTTCAATTATACAGATATGCCATCGATGGATGTTAACCTTCCCTTGCTCCTTTTCTTGCATAAACTACCTTGCTAGCACGGTTACATTTCCTCAGCTTTTTAAAAAAAAAGTCTACCGCAAGACGTCTGGAATAGCGTGCACTGATTAAATCAATGGCACATTAAGAGGGGTGGGGGATAAATTGTAATACTTGATTAGGCAACCCATTGGTTTGATAGCCTTCAAACTTAATAGAGCTTGAAACATTTGGAATCTTGTCCACCACTGCCACTGTTCTCAGCTCTGACAAACATCATGTTATCAACTCTTCGGATCCAGCGCATGAATTTGTTTACAAAGTAACTGTATGGAAATATGAGTTGAGTGGGATTAAGTGTTTAAACTATTTCATGCGCAAGCGGAAAAAAAAGAGCAAACATAGTTCAGCAACGATGGTGCATGATGCACAATCTATGGTCACTTAGAGCATCTTCAAGAGTTTGCCAAAATTAACTTAGCAAATCTTGTGATTTGGCAACTTGCTAAAATATATGCCAAGTTAAAAAAAAGGCTATCTCCAAGAGTTTGTCATTTGGACTTGGTAAAACTAAAAATCAGGCCCACCAAAATTACCGGATCAACTACTGTCGCTTCACATCCCGTCGCCGTTCCATCTTGCGCCGCGCGCCGGTGGCCATCATCTACTCCGGCCGGCCATCTCCTCCTCCCATCAGGTCAGCATCTGCTCCTCCTATCAGGCAATCATCTACTCCAACGCCGATTGATCTCGTTCTTTACAGAAAATCGTCTTGATCTCCTGCCTCCAGCCGCCAATCATATTCTTTACAGCACGCCATTGATGAGAGGAACAAAGCGGCACGATCGGTTTTGCTTCTGCACCTTCCTCGATCGATTTCTTTGACGCTTGCTCATAATCAATTAGAAGACAAGAAATGGAAGGAAACGATTCAGGCTAGTTGGCACCTGAGCGTCAGCCGGCCGGCCGTTGGTTGAGTGGATGGCGGCGGCGGCATCCCCATGTCCCGCGCCGTCGCGAACCCCCTCCTGGTGGAGGCGGAGGCGGACCCGTACGTACACCGCCCTCCGCGCCGTGCCGTTGAGCGTCGTTCTGGCCGACGTTGGCGGTGGCGGCGAGGAAGTGCTAGCCGGAGAATGAGTCGCGCGGGAGAAGGACGTCCGGGAGACGCGCCGGAGAAGGACGACGGGGAGACGCGCGGGAGGAGTCCGCGGCACAAGAAACACTGATGGAGAGCCGGATACGCGTGCGCATATTTGCGCGTCGAGGACCACTTTTTGCCAACTTTCTAAAATTTGCCAAGTAGTATGCAAAACTGTTGGAGACATGTTTTTTGTGTTTTTCCAAAAAAAACAAGGATGGCAACCTAATTTGACAAACTGTTGGAGATGCTCTAACTACTACTTGTGGTTTAAATTCTAAATCATCATCTCATTGTTTCCCTTGTGTACAAATCTGAAAGATACATTATTATTTTTTGTTTAATAACAATCGGTTCAGATCTAAAGCATTGCTTTCTGCAAATCTAGGTTGGATCGGCTGTGAAAACTGGATTCTGGACTATGGTGGATATGGCAAGCGGTCGGTGGCTCTGGCGCACCCTTGTTGCCCAAACGGCAAAATCGGAGTCAGAAAAGGCTCGGTGACAAAAGTTCATAATTTATTCTGTATTTTGCTGATTGAGTGCCTACAGAAGCAAAGATGGGCATTATCATGTTGTTCCTACATGTTGGTGTTGATGTGTAGTACGGTGGCAAATGTACACGGTTGGGGATTATATGCTAAGTAAATGTGCAGAATCGTTCATGTCTGAGCATATTGAGTTGTAGGATAGTGCAAGTGGGTGCAATGGTAGGAGTATGGACTTTTGGACATGACCTTTGGGCTGACACACCAAGTCAAACACTATGCTTGCCTTAAATTCAAAGTTTCCAACACAAGTCATGAATAGACACACCAATATTCGTGTCTGTCACGTTTTCCAAAATGTGCTGAAGATCAATGCCCAGATTTCATCCTTGCCTGCGAGCGGTGGCTCGACGGCGTGCCCGGATCTCCTCCTTGACTGTGGGCGACGGTGCAACCGGAGAGGAGGCGAGAGAGGATAAGCTCGGTTCTTGCACGATCCTATCTTCTTCGCTTAAATACTAGGTCAAGATCAAAGGTGACAGACAACACCTTGGAACGTCACCTATGTATCAGGTAAAGGTGACGCGCGATATATGTAGACCGTCACCTATGTATCAATTGAAGGTGACGGGCCTCATCATGGCCCGTCACCTATATTTTTACATAAGTGACGCACGATATATGTAGCGTGTGACGCTTCGGGAATCGCAACCGTCGGTGCCCTCTCTCGTGCCCGCCCTCTCGGCTCCCGCCCTTCCTCTCGGAAACCGCGCTCGCCCTCTCGGCTCCCGCCGGTGCACTCTCGGCAATTGCGTCCACCCTCTCAGCTCCTGCCCCCGCGCATTAGTGCCTCCCGGCCGCTCTCGACTCCTATCTTCTTTGCTGTAGCATGCACGCTCTCGCCACCGTAGCCATCCCCTCACACCCTCTCGCACTGATGCTCTCATCCTCGTCGTCGTCGATCAACAATGTCGGGTTCCGGCTCCAGCTCCAGCCACTGCTGTCGCGCGCCCAGGAACTCATCGCCGTCGTCGTTGTTGTCGTCGTCTTCCTCACCCACCCACCCACCCCTCCCCCTCGCCGCTATCACCCTCACCTTCTTCCTCTCTCACCTTCGGCGCCGGCTCCGGTGCCTGCGCCGGCCCCTACTCCGGCGGCTAACGATCCGAGGTTTGATCCGGACCACCCCTTCGGCTTCGGCGACGACTGGGCGATCCGCGTCCTGCACGATTCGTTCAACGAGTTGAGCAACTACTTTATCCGCCTTGGGAAACCTCCGGTGAACCAGCCGGTCGTGCAGAACGTCGCTGACTATGTGTACGCCCTCTTCAGGGTGGCAGAAGTTGTCAGGGAGCTGCCATGACTATGTAATATCGTAGTTTGTATGCAGTTCTCTTTATGTGTGTGTGTGTGTGTGTGTGTGTCTATATGAATGATGAACTAGCTTCTGCCTTGTTATATATCTAGCAAAAATCTCAGCATTGTTAGCTCGTAATTTTCATGTGCACCGGTAAGATATGACATACACATAGGTGATGAACCATACAAGTAACGTGTCACCTTTTAAGGACCACGGATTAAGGGCTTAGGGTTTAAGTGACCTGTGTGTTCTAAAAAGGTGACGGGCTTCAATAATGATCATCACCTATACCTACGAGAATAATGCCCGTCACCTATGATTTGAATACAAGTGACGGGTTATACATATAGCCTGTCACCTATATTATAGGTGACAGGCTTCATGAGCCGCGTCACCTTACATCTGTCAAAGGTGACAGGCCACTTTTTGCGGGGGCATAATCGGGGTCCTAGGAGAATAAAAAGTGACACGCCTCATTTGTACGCGTCACCTTTCATATTAGGGTGACGCGCGACATAGTGGTGTCACCTTTGTGTGCGTCACTATAGGGCAGTTCTTACATAGTGCGAGGAGGCACGGCGGGGACGGCGGAGCGGTGTGAGGTCACGAGCGAGAGAGGGGGCGACGGGGAGGCGCATGAGGGTGCGCGCGTCGTGAGCGTGCAGCGGCCGGCATCCGGCCAGCGGGCCAACATGACGACGTCGGCGAGCGCGGGGTGGCCGAGCGTGGCGGCGGCGGGTGAGGACCCATGGGTGGTGGCACAGCGGAGTGGAGGCGGAGGGCGGCGGATGGAGAAAACGGGGTTGGCGATGAGCCGTGGGTGGCTGCGCGAGCTGCGAGGGGTGCTGAGGCGGAACCGTCGAGGGGAATCGAAGAAAAAGGGGGAGCGTGTTGGGGAATCGAACCCTGGGCAAAGTGTTTCGTGCTCTGTGGGATCGGTGCGGGGGCGTTGAAGCACATCGTGTGTGGGATGATCCAAATAAGATCCGCCATTGAATGGCGTTGAACTCATCATGCAAAGGCTGTCGACCATTGATTCTAATGGTGCTATCTTTCTTGGTACAGTTCTGTGGGTACATAATGTGCTACCTATCTCAGCGGGGTGCAAAATTTTGGGTGGATGT
Source organism: Panicum virgatum (assembly GCF_016808335.1). Classification (NCBI taxonomy): domain Eukaryota; kingdom Viridiplantae; phylum Streptophyta; class Magnoliopsida; order Poales; family Poaceae; genus Panicum; species Panicum virgatum. Next base: position 877,800 of record NC_053152.1, read on the forward strand.
AGAGTAATTTAATCCATCCTTTAGTGGGTAGATGAATAGGCCTAGCTAGTGTTTGTTTGAACTCAACTCTTGAGAGAGAATCAACCATAGAATTTTCTTTTCATTTCTTATCTCGGATTTCTATATATATGTCAACTTCGTAGTAGTAGAATCCA